>NC_041233.1:71941644-71975036 GCF_002837175.3 Physeter macrocephalus
TGATACAGCCACTATGGAGAACAGTATGGAGGTTCCTTAAAAAACTACAAATAGAACTACCATACGACCCCACAATCCCACTACTGGGCATATACCCTGAGAAAACCATAATTCAAAAAGAGTCATGTACCACAATGTTCATTGCAGCTCTATTTACGATAGCCAGGACATGGAAGCAACCTAAGTGTCCATCGACAGATGAATGGATAAAGAAGATGTGGTACATATATACAATGGAATATTACTCAACCATAAAAAGAAACGGAATTGAGTTATTTGTAGTGAGGTGGATGAACCTAGAGTCTGTCATACAGAGTGGAGTAAGTCAGAAAGAGAAAAACTAATACTGCATGCCAACACATATATATGGAATCTAAAAAAAAGGTTCTGATGAACCTAGGGGCAGGACAGGAATAAAGATGCAGACATAGAGAATGGACTTGAGGACATGGGGAGGGGGAAGGCTAAGCTGGGACGAAGTGAGAGAGTGGCATGGACATATATACACTACCTAAACGTAAAATAGATAGCTAGTGGGAAGCAGCCGCATAGCACAGGGAGATCAGCTCGGTGCTTTGTGACCACCTAGAGGGGTGGGATAGGGAGGGTGGGAGGGAGATGCAAGAGGGAGGGGATATGGGGATATACGTATGCATGTAGCTGATTCACAACTAACACAACAAGGTAAAGCAATTATACTCCAATAAAGATGTTAAAAAAAAAAAAAAAAGAATCTGCCTGCCAAGGCAGAGGATATGGGTTCTATCCCTGGTACGGGAAGATCCCACATGCCACGGAGCGACTAAGCCCGTGCACCACAACTACTAACCCTGCACTCTAGAGCTCGCGAACCACAACTACTGAGCCGGAGTGCCCCAACTACTTAAGCCCGTGAACCTAGAGCCCATGCTCTGCAACAAGAGAAGCCACTGCAATGAGAAGCCGGCACAGCACAAAGAAGAGTAGCCCCCACTCGCCGCAACTAGAGGAAGCCTGTGTGCAGCAACAAAGACCCAACGCAGGCAGAAATAAATAAATTTATCTTAAAAAGAAAAAGAAAAATACTGATGCCCAGAAAGGACCTGAAATCAATTAGACCAGACTCTCCAGAGATGAGAGTCTCTAAAAAAATATTAGTGAAAATACCTTTTTGTTTTATTATCTGTAATCTTAGAAACTAACTAATTTTGTTCCGATAAATGTTTTATATTTATAAGTAAAGTTGAAGAAAGAATTATGCCCCAGCTTTCTCTCTAACAGCTAATCCCAAATTCATGACCAAATTCCCGGACAAAACCTCTCACCTTTATATTATTTGGTCCTTTGTATAGGTATCTATCACTATGTAACAAATTGCTACAACCACTGTGACTTAAAACAACATGCATTTATTATTTCACAGTTTCTATGGCTCAGCCATCTGGGTCCTGTGCTCAGGATCTCAAAATAATGTGATCAAAATGTTGGCTAAGTTGTTTTCCTCTGTGGGCCTCAGAGACTTCCTCAAAGCTCATGAGTTGTTGGCAGAATTAGGTTCCATGCTACTGTAAGACTGATGTCCTCATTTCTTGCTAGCTCTCAGCTTCTAGAAACCACTGCAGTGTCTTGCCATATGACCCCCTCACAGGGCCGCCTACAGTATGGCAGCCGACCTCTTCATGGCCAGGAGGAGACTCTCTTCTAAGCCTTTCACCTGATTAAGTCAGGCCCACACAGGACAATCTTGCTTCTCATTAAGTTAAAATCAGCCATTTTGGAACTTTCATTACATCTGGTAATTCCCTTCACCTTTGCCATATTCTATGGACTAGAAGCAAATTACAGGTCCCAACAAACTCAATGGGAAAGGATTTGAGAGGGGCTGGCTCACCAGGGGTCATTTTAGCCACATCATTTTTAAAAATCATTATAATTTTTGCATAGTTTCTTAATATTATGATGGCTCAAACTAGACAGTATCATCATCATCATCATCATCATCACTATCATCATCTTCATCCTCATCCAAATCATTCTCTGAACAATGGAGAAAGTACTGTAAAGATAGCTTAGCCCCTCTTTCCCTGCCCCTGGTCTAGTTCCTAGCCCATTGTAGGGGGTTTATGGTCAACAGCTGTACATTTCTGGCTCATTTTCAGCCTGTTCCCAATTAGGACCACCACCTCCCCCAAGTCTTCTGAAAGTTTATATTTAAGATCCATGCGCAAGAATCAAAATTGTTTCCTCCAACTAAGAAGAACTTGCTCGCCTGATGTTACCTTAACAGATGCCCACATCCAATCGATGTTAGAAATCAGTCTAAGTTAAATAACACAGATCCTAAAATGATATTATCTCCTAAAATAATAAAAAACTGATGGTGACTAGTAGGCAAAGAAGATATTTGTAATTTGATGTGGGAAGAGGCCCTGGATAAAGATTAGGAAAGATCTCAATGGACAGATTTTAGACACTAAGTAGTAAGAAGGATATTCTTCCTGGTTTCTTTTCAGCCCAAGATTTCTGACTGTTTTCCCACCAAATACAAAGCAAAGGGGGGAAATATGAGATACTAATTATTTCATACTTTAGTAGCAATCATGAAATAGATTGCAACCTCTTCTCTGTCCTGTAAATGAGCAGGCAGAGTGAAAACAAAAAAAGAGCAGTGTGATAGAGATATTAGATAGAATGCTAAAAAAATTAACACCCAGGGGAATTTTTTTTATAAGTTTCTACTCTTCTGAGATTCAACATTGATATGTTTTTCTCATTTAGGTTCACTAAGTTATGTTTATTATTAATTCAAATTCACAATATTGAAGGGGAGATATTTCCCATATGGTTGACATGTTGCTCTGGAGGTTCATAAATTTGGAGGAGTTTTGATTAACACTGACAGAAAATCCTTTGAAAACATATGGCTGTATATACATCATGTCATTTCTAATAAGATGACACATCCTTCTTCACTTTTCCCTAATAAGATGAGTTCAGTTGTATTTAAGAAACATGATAATACTTTGTTGACTTTTCTTTATGGGGAGAAAAATTGAGTAAAAATAAACTATTTTGTTGTTGCAGCAGACGCTGAAAGCATAGCAGATAGTTTGTGGGAATTAAAAAAAAAGAGTGCTATCTCTAAATACTTTTTATAGATGCAATTAATATGTTGTAAACTTGGAGTGATTTTTGACACTCCCCTGCCAATTTCCTTCTTGGTGACTCTGGTTGTGCATTCCACCTAGCTGACTGGGGCTTCATCTCCTTCTCACCAGGTTTTAGAACTGCTCTCTGCCGTCCTCGCTAATCACAGCTTTCATACCATTTTGGCTCCAAAAACATTCTCGTCCTTGGTAACTTACATTTTCAGATGAACAATTATCCTTGTTTCTTGCGCTGATTTGTTTCCACTTCTTCTGAAACCCATTGCAACAAATTCATTTTTGAGAGTTTGGACATTAGCTGTTGGAAGTATATATTAAAATACAACAAATATGGAAAGCAAATTGGCAACTTGTATCAAGAATCTTAAAAAAAAAGTCTAAGCTGTTTGACCAAGTAATTCTCCTTTTGGAAACCCACCATAAGGAAGTAATTTAATATGTGAAGAAAAATTTATTATCAAGGATGTTTATAATAGTATTATTTATTATAATAAAAAAATTCAAGAAAAACTTACATGGTCAAAAAGTGGAAGATGGTTCAATAAATATGGATGATCCACTACAAATCATTTACAGGCTGCAGGATAATAGTAGAAAATTAAAACTAACTTACTAAAGCATATGCAACCCAGTACCTAATGAAATGTACACACTTAGTTTTTATAAAAGGATAAATATTCAGCAGCAGCAATTAAACAAAAAAATTCATGTCATAAACTACTAAGGTGGTGGCTAAAGAAGGAAATAAATGATTTTGCTGTGCCAGTAATGACCACACCCCCACACAGTTCTGAAGAAAGAAAGTGGGTTAGTGAAATGCTGAGATGTCTCATTAGTACCTTTCAATCTGGGGAGAAGACTGAGGAAGTGAGTAGGTGACCTGGAGAAGACCCTAGGAAAACTCATTTCTTATTGCATCCCCTGTATATCACATGGATGTCAGCAGAGGCAGGACAGGGTGCCAAGGCCTACCATTTCCACAGTGTCAATTTGGGAAACAAGCTAGTGTATAAGATCCTCAGCAGGACCTCAGAAGAAAGAGCAGAGCTAAGTTTCCCCTAATGAGCTTCCTGCATCTCCTTGTTCCACTCCATACTGTTAAGGTGAGGAAAAAAAAGAAACAGATAGGAAAGATAGGAATACCCTCAAACTCAGAGAACACAGAGAGGCCCCAGAAAAGCTAGGAACATTATAAAGGAGAAATTACCACACCATACTGTGGCATAAAGAAGGTCTGAGCAACAATGCAAATGTCCTTTAGGAAGGAGAGGGTACAAATTTTCTGCTATAAGATGAATAAAGTCTGAGGATCTAATGTAAAACATGGTGACTATAGTTGATAACACTGTATTATATGATTGAAATGTACTAAGAGAGTAGAAATTAAATGTTATCACCAAAAAAAGGGATAAGTATGTGAAGTGATGGATGTATTAATTTGCTCAATGGTGGGAATTCTTTTACACTGAAAGAGAAAGAAGAAAGAAAGAAAGAAAGAAAGAAAGAAAGAAAGAAAGAAAGAAAGGAAGGAAGGAAGGAAGGAAGGAAGGAAGGAAGGAAGGAAGGAAGGAAGGAAGGAAGAAGAAGGAAGGAAGGAAGGAAGGGAGGGAGGGAGGGAGGAAGGGGAGAAAAAGAGAGAGAGGGAATGAAACAACAAAACATAGATGAGAAATCCAGTCTGGATGAAAACAATTTAAAAAACAGAAGAAATCATTCCAAGAGATTGTTTTATGCTATAGAAAAACTTACAAAGTCAATAAAACAAAACAGCAAAATGAGAATAATAAAATAACAGAGTGAGAAGAAAAAGATTGGTGCAATAATTAAAGCATTGAGAACTAAAACAATAACATTACAATAAATTAAAATTAGCAAGGAAAAGAATAGACGTAAATAAAAATTAAATTGCTGGAATGGAGAAACTCTTGAGATCACCATAGTGAACACAGAAGTAAAAGCGGAGAGTAAAGCAATTTAAAAGAAGATGGAAGATGAGGATAATCCAACATAAGGATAATTGGTTTCCCTGAAGTGATACTCCAGAAGAACAGGAAAAGTTCTTTTGAAGTATAATAGTGAAAACCAAAAATCTTTGAAAGGAAGAACCAGATCTACACATTACGTTCCAGAAGAAAACTGACAGAGGAGTCCATGTGGAGATGTGTCTTGGTTCAAATAGTAAACTCAAGAGGAAAGATTTTTTTAATATATTTTTTATTGAGGTACAGTTGACTTGCAAGATTATATTAGTTTCAGGTGTACAACATAGTGATTTGATATTTTTATAAATTACAAAATGATCATCATGATAAGGCTAGTTACCATCTGTCACCATACAGTTATTATAATATTATAGATTATATTCCCTAAGGAATAAAGAATTCTTCAGGCTATGAGGGAGTAAACACAAGCCACCAGCAAAGGGAAATTATGAGGTTGGTCTTGGACTTGCTATAGATTTTCAATGTCAGAAGGTGATGGGTAATTTTTACAAGATTCTAAGGATAACAAAATGATTTTCTAAAACATGAAGCCAAGACAATTTATTGTTTGAATATAAAGGTCACAGGCAGATATTCTCAAACATGAAAAAATATGGTGAAATATAGCATCCATAACCCATTTTTTAAACAATTTCTAACAGAGGGAATCAGCCAACCAAGAAATGAGTCAAATACAGAATTTAAGCATAGAAGAGTTGTGGTTTAAAAGGCTGGTGACAAATCATGAATCCAGCTAAATATGGTCTAAGATCTAAAGTGAGAATTTAATTGCAGAACAGAATGTATACATTATTAATCTGGAAAAAGTCTGCAAAGCTATATAACCAATGAAATTGGGGGGGTGGGTTTAGGGGAGAGAGATGGTAAGAAATATAAAAGAAATAATTTTATCTTTTTAGCAGATGAATAAAATGTGTAATTAAAAACTTAATGACTCCAACCTCTTAATTTTTTTCATAACATTTATTTTAAAATTTAGAGTAGGGGCTTCCCTGGTGGCGCAGTGGTTAGGAATCCGCCTGCCAATGCAGGAGACACAGGTTCAAGCCCTGGTCCAGGAAGATCTCACATGCCGCAGAGCAACTAAGGCCGTGCACCACAACCACTGAGCCCACGTGCCACAACTACTGAAGCCCGCGTGCCTAGAGCCCATGCTCTGCAACAAGAGAAGCCACGGCAATTAGAAGCCCATGCACCGCTACGAAGAGTAGCCCCCGCTCGCCGCAACTGGAGAAAAGCCCGTGCACAGCAATGAAGACTCAATGCAACCAAAAATTTTAGGGTGATCATTTAGGAGACAAATCTTTATAGTAGAGAAACATTAATCTGTGGTTTAAGATTTCTTTATGTTTATTCAGTTTCTTTTTTTCTGTTAAAAATAAATAACACTTATCTATAGAGTGCTAAATCCAGTATGGTACCCTGCATTGGATTGTGGAGTGTAAAAAAGGACAGTAGTGGAAAAACTGGTAAAATCCAAATAAAATTTGGAGTTTAGATAATAGTAATGTACTGATGTCTATTTCTTAGATGTGACAAACCTACCATGGTAATATAAAATGTTAATAATAGGAGAGTTTGGGTGAGGGTGTGCTACCTTTGCAACTTTTCAGTAAATTTAAAATAATTGCAATAGAAAATGTTTCTTTAAAAATATGCATCATATCCATATACCCTTTTATCTACATCTTTATGAAAAATGAAGTCTAGGATAAGGTTTATAAAAATTCAACACTGGCTATTTCTACGTCGGTGGCTTCATGGTGATTTCTTGCTTTTGTTTTGTATACTTTTTGTATTGTTTGAAATTAACACAGATGAATATCATTTTTATTACAAATGCTATTAATGTTCCAAAGTTTTTAAAAGAAACAAATAAAATATTGTTATAGGTGAATATTAACATAGGGAATGTTTATGATAAAATATGTCATGAAAAAAGCAGAAGACAAAAAATAAATATAATAGTAATAATTTTATTTCAAAAAATATATTTATGAAAAAAATGACCAGAAAGAACTACATTAAATTATTGCTACTGATTGATTTGGGATTAGTAAATTTTAATTTTTTCTTTATACATTTTCAATTTTTACAGTGGTTTAAACAATGAGTACACATTCATAATAACTGCAAAATAAACGTTACAGTTTTACTGTTATCCAGTGAAGTTGGAACTGGCAGTTGGCAAGTCAACTGGAAAAGTTAATTAAAGCAGTGAATCATAAAATGTGATACATACATACCTTAAAGATTTAATTTTAACCTAAAACATATGGATGCTCATTCAGTTGCCACTCTTTTGATGTTATGCCAAGGCCCTTTCTTTGTGTTGGGGTCTGCTGATCAGAGTTCCAAGCCGTCTTTCTTTCAAAACCACCCATAATGCATCATCCAGAAGTTCCAGTTTTGGTTTCCTTAAGGCAGAATGAGACCTTTAAGACACTCACAAAGCAATTTTTCTACATTTTTGCTCTTCCCCCAGTCTTTTCTGTGTTTTACATACACCTTATTTGATAGCAATTTATTATAGCAACTTGTCATCATCAAATCTTTCATCACTTTACACAACAGTTGTGTAAATAATAAGCATATAATATTTGCATATTACAGTTGCCAGCACAACTAGCATAAATAGGTTTGGGAACACACATGGCTGACTTTTGGTCATCACAACTGGCGGGAAGTATGGGGGCTTAATAGCGAGTAGTCTAAGCTGCAAGAACTCAGTGTGCAGCGGGCATTATTTGGGAGGTTTTACTGAGGAAAGCAGGACCCATACCTTGTCCGACAAACTGATGAAGTTGAGGAAGGTTACGAGGGTTCCTATAGATAAACATAAAAATGGCAGACTCTAATACAAGTCTTGCTACCTTACGTGTAGCAGGAGGAGGCTAGCATCAGATTTTTTCTTGATCTGCTATTCTCTCCACTTCTTACACTGGATAGCTAGGATACCCTCTTATGGTCCCTTCAACATAAGGTACTGACGAAGGACAAATATGTCATTTGGGCCTTTTCTAGTTGGCCCCCTCTGTAAGCTGGTAACGGTATTCCATGGTACAGATGAGGAAACTGAGGCACTTAAAAGTGCCCAAGACTATGGTTACTCATTGACAGATCCAGGATTCACACCTAGATCTGTGTTCTGACTCTAAATGTACTGCTGTTAACGCTCTACCACAGTGACCTTCTTCAATGGTACAGACGGTCCCCGACTTAACAATAGTTCAACACGATTTTTTGACTTTATCATGGTGCTAAAGCTATACACAGTCAGTAGAAACCATACTTCAAATGTTGAATTTTTTCTAGTGATGTGCAGAGTGATATTCTCTTGTGTTGCTGGGCAGCAGCAGCGAGCCACAGCTCCCAGTCAGCCGGGCCATCACGAGGGTAAACAACTGATACACTTATTACCATTCGGTAACCGTACAACCATTTCTGCTTTTCCCTTTCAGTATAGTATTCCATAAATTACATGAAATGTTCAATACTTTATTAGAAAATACGTTAGATGATTTTGCCCAACTGTAGGCTAATGTAAATGTTGTGAGCACATTTAAGGTAGGCTGGGCTAATGTGTGATGTTTGGCAGGTTAGGTGTATTAAATGCACTTTCGACTTACAATATTTTCAATTTAAGATGGGTTTATCGGGAAGTAACCCCACTGTAAGTCGAGGAAGATCCACACAGGGTTAATGATTAAATAAAGACATGAAATCACACAAAGAAGGAAATTTTAAAATTGTCACTTACATTGTCAGTGAGGGACAGCTTTGTTCTTATAGTAGCTGATAACATCTTACTTTTCTGAGTCTTAAAATCATCAGTGATATAGAAATAATGTGAGTGCTATGCCATATACCTCTGCCCTATATATTTAGAATAATTCATCTCCATCGTTCTATTTGGGGCCCATCCTACAGGAATCCTATTCTCTTTAGGACCATCCATATCCCAGATATCCTTAACTTCACAAGCACTGTCTGGAGTTCCAACTTACATTCTCAGCCTGGAGATGTGCATGGGAGTACCTGATCCCTTCATTAAGCACTGCATCAACTATCCACGGTTTTCCTAGATTGGCAGGTCTGATCTCTTCTGCATCACAAGTTACATCTCTTTACCCTCTTACCAGCTTATGTCAATTTTCATAGATTTCTTTCTCAGTATCATTTCTCCATATTATTCCTCCTTTTTTACAGCTAAGCTCCTCCGAGGACTGACCGAAACTTGATCTCCATTCCCTCGCTTTGTCTTCTGTCATTTCCAGCACTTAAGATCACCAATGGCCACCATTTTTCCAAATCCAACACTTTTCTGTTCTCATATTTCTTGACCTCTCAGGAGCAGGCAGTCGACATGTTTGTCCACTCCTTCATTCTTCAAAGACTTTCTTCTCCAGAACTCCAAGACATCATATTTTCCAGGCTCTCCTCCCACCTCACTAAACTCCTTTGTCTCCTCTCCTGGGCTCTCTTCTGTTCAACCTCTAGATGTTGGAGGACTGCAAGGTTCTTTTCTACATCCTAAATTGATCTCATCTAGCCACTGGCTTCAAATACTGTCTCTATACTGATTACTCCTACATTGATTTTTTTCTGCCCCTTCCTTTCCACTGAGCTCTAGATGGATACATCCATCATCCTAATGGGTATCTCCACTCGAGTGTATAACAGCCATCTCAGATGGAACATACACCAAATGAACCCTTGATTACTCCCAGTTAGAATCTACTCACTATACCACATCTTGTCCAGTGGGTAAGTGACTTCACAATTCACCAGTTGGTCACGTTAAAAACTTAGATGACATCCTTGACTTCTCTCTTTTCCTCACCCCCAGTCACATTAGTTCATCAGCAAAGTCTATCAGCTCCACCTCTAAAATGTCAAACGAATTCCTGCCTCTCCCCATGCCCAGAGCTATCCCTCTTGTTCAGGTCAATATCATTCTCTCCTGGCCTGGTGTGGTGCAAAACCTAAAGGTAAGACCCTATATTATGAACTGCCTTGACATATGGCGAAACCAGAGAGCCTCAGATGGCATAACCACAGGTTTTCCCTCCCAGCTCTGCTCCTGCAGATAAGTTCTATCCAGATAACTCTCCTTATCCAGGGGACAAGGCAGTTCCTGCTTTTCCCCAGGTAGCAGGTTTCAGTCCCCTGCCAATCCTCGGAATTATTCAAACAAGCCAGTTACATCCTCCTGCAGAAACCCAGAATCACCTCACCCTCTTAGTACTACAGGGCCTGCCTTCCACAGCCCCTGGCTCTTTACTCTGTTCCCCAGTACAAGTCCTGTGTGGCCTGCATGATGTCCTCCTCTCCCAGGCTGTAAGTATATGTAACTAATAAACTTCCATCTCATGTGTCCAGTGTTCAGTGTCATGTGTTGGACTATCCTTATACTCTAGGATGGGAATTTCTTCCTCACCACTGTCGTAGGAAAAAAGGCAATTAAAACACTCAGCTGTCGCTGAAATCTCAGTTCAGATGATTTCTTCTCGGAGGGGTCTCTCTCAACCACCCTCTATCCCAGCATTCTCTCTCATTTTCTACATGGCACTTGTCACTGTGTGAATTATTTATTTACTTAGCACATGTTTCATCTCTGGCACATTCCACTAGACTGTGAGCTCCACATCCAACATCAGAAATCTATCAGATCCGCTTTAAATGTATACAGTGGGAAGAGACTTCTGCCACCAATCCAGCCTTCATCTGAGCCCAAGCCATCGCCACCTCTCACCTGGATTATTGCACTCACATCCTCTTCACTCTCCCTGCTTCCACCCTTGCCCCGTTCCCCTCATGGTATCCAGAGGGACCCTTTAAAGATGTGAGTTAGCTCATGTCACTTCTCTGCTCTACAGCTCCGCCCCACTGGCTCTGGGCTCCCACCTCACTCAGAGTCAGTACCTGAGTCTTTATCATCACATACAAGTTCTGCTCAGTTCAGCCCCGGTGCCCTCTTTGCCCTTCTCTCCTGATATCTCCCCTTTATCACTGTGCTCCCAGCACCACGGTCTGTTTGGTATTTAGAGTTTTGTACTTCGCTTGTCTGGTTCCCCCACCTAGAAAACCCTTCCCCCAGATACTTATATAGTGGCTCCCCACTTCTGCTCAAATGTTACCACTTCAGAAAAGCCTATGGTTCTACACTCTTCACTCTCCATCCTGTTACCCTACTTTACCCTTCTTACTTTTATCACTCATATTTTTGCTGATTTGTTTATACTTTGTCTACTCTGCTAGACTGCAGGGAGGAATAGGGGCTCTCTTTGACTCAATACTGTGTCCCCAGAGTCTAGGACTTCAATTAGGGGCTAAAATATATTTGTTTAATTAATAAGTTTGTGTCTTGCTTACCTTTGTATCCCTAGAACCTTAAACAACATGGTGACACACAGTAATAACACTAAAATAATTTTTAAATAATAAGGAGAGCTAAAACTTGTCTAGCATTGGCTAGGTGACAGACACTGTTCTCAGCTCTCAATATATGCTATTATTTAGTCCTCACAACTATAGGGTACGTACTACTATTATCCCTGTTTACAGATTAGGAAAATTAAGCTTAGAGAGTAGAAGTAACTTGCTCCAAGTTACATATACAGTAAGTAGAGTAGTCAGGATGCAAAGCTAGGTGGTATAATTTCAGAGCATGTTGTATTAACCACTTAGATAAATAAATGACTTATAAAACGGTCATCGTAACCTCTCCTTGTGACGTCATCCTCAGGCCGATCAGTGCATGAGGATAAGATACTTGTTGACTGCTCTATTTACTAGTAGATAGCAGTGGATAACAGTAGGAGAAAGCATTAACCAATATTATATTCTATTAAAGTACTACCTAAAACATCACTAAATATTATACTAGGACTTGGGAAATGTTTTAAAATAAAGATTATATGTTTTAATTGCTTTCTTAACTCTCAGAAGGGTTAAAAGCCACTGATTTTCAAAAAGGAAACTTCTATATCCTAATTTATGCATATCTATCAACTGTCAGTAAGAATGCAAAAGGTCACCTCAGCCTGCACCAAAAGGTGTTTCATAAGTTAAATGGTGATAAAGAATTAGATCAGCCCAAAAGCCAACGTAGAATGGAAATGAATATGCACTTTCAGCAAGCCGTTCCTCACAGGATATAAATTATAACCACTTCAAGATATAGTAGGTGTTCACTCAAGTTTCTCTCTGGGTTTTCATAGCCCTTAGACCATTACGTTTGAAGTAAAAGTTAATAAAAGTTCAGAAACAAATTTGAAAAGGTATTGGTACCAAGAGATTAATTCAAGGGTTTTTAAAGAAATTACCCTCCACCTTGAATAGCTTTGCAATGAAAGAGGAGTGTCATTTCACATATGGTCTCAGGAATGCCCTAATGCAGAGTCAGTCACAGCACTTGTGGCCTTACCACCTTCTCCCACAGGAGAGAAAGAAACCCTGCGCTCTGTTACTGGCTCTTGGCAGCAGGTAAAATCAGCTTAAGAGTCCCTTATGCCACCAAGAAGGCTCTGGGACCTGCTGGAAAATCTATCTTTCAAACACAATCAGGCCCACAAAGGTAAGAATCAGGAGGCAACGCTTTTGACCTTAAAGACCTGAAGGATATATCAGTGGGTTTTGTCCACAGAGACCTAATGCAGTGAGGAGTTAAGACAATTGCCAAGATCACTCCAGCCAAAAGCAACACTCCTCCTTGAATTCTGACCAGCAACACTCTTCCCCCCAAAAAACAAAACCCAAAACTTATGAAGAAAAAAAATACTGACCAGCATGATTGACACAATGTATATAGGTTGACTTCACTTGAAACTCTAAGGAAAAACAGCCTCAGGGATTCCTGGGCCAGGGACCTAAAGGTTACTAGAATGGCAGTGCTGAGTGTTTAGGATGAAGCCCAGTGGAGGTGGCTGAGGCCGCACAGGGACGGTCACCACCAGTAAGTTGACATTAAAATTGGACCAGTCTGGAAGAGTCACATTATAGCTTGGAGCCAAGCAGGTAACCCCAATAACAAATGAAGCTTCTATGAGAGGCAAAACCCAGCAATTTTCACTTCATTCTTTTCCGATACATAACAAATGTTCCAGCCTGATGTGACATTTAAACCTCGCAATACAATATTATGGAAACATGAATGAAGCACAGCAAGGAATTTTCGAAGGGGCTGCTAGGACGTTGACTTTGGAGTTTTCGAGTCAAGTTGGTTTACAGTTACCTAATTACAGAAAGAAACCCCAATCGCTCTTCCTTGAGCCCAAAACTTGGCTCTACTCAAGTTTGAGGGACTTCATTGGCGCTCTCCAGGTGCACAGTGGACAATCAGTAAAGGTCTATGGAATTTTGCCCACATTTAAGATAGAGGAAAACAAATCCAGAACTTAGTTTGGGGGGTGACTCTAAATTTAAAATCTGGGTGACATTCTGAAATTATCACATAGGAGCTCAGAATTTAGATTCTACTCTAATGAGCTCTGTGAATGCCAGTGAGAGGGGGCCTGGCTCACCTGCCCTTTCCACTGATCCCCCAGATCTCCAGTTCCCACCAGGTCTCAATGTGACGGGAGCCTCGCACTGCCACGTGGACCCTAAGAGGGGAGCCACCACCGAGGAAAGCCCAGCTGAGTGGACGTTTATGCTGCACCATGCCGCATCTCCTTGGCCCACCTGTTTCTAGTGCAGCTGTAGTGGACCCTCATACCCTGTTGCAGGGTCCCTTGTCAGGTGTGCCCTAGATGGCCACCCAGGCACAAGCAGGCACAATCCAGAAGTAGGGGGGTCCTAATGCCCCTGGGAGCAACCCTCAACCAGTGGGAGACAGGGATCTGTGGATAAGTGTCCTAGCCGCCCCTGTCCTCCACTGTGGAAAATTCTGCAGAAATTCTGAATTCTATATGGTTCTTCAGAGGGGCCCCAGCGGGACTGAGGCCTGGTTGCCCCCAGCAGGACATATTCAGCTCTTTACTGCAGTACCTGTGGGCTCTCCTCCTTTCTCCGTCTCTTTCCCTCTTCCTCACTTCCACCTCTGGGGTCCCCTTCCAGATAAATTAGTTGAACCTCAGTCCTTGTCTCAGACTCGCCTTTCAAGGGAACCCAAATAGGATGTCAGCCAAAAGAGATGAAGCAGGAAAACACACCTACATGCACACACACACACACACACACACACATGCACGCGCACACATACGATCCCTTGCACCCAGCAGTACTTATCCCTCAACATTTCTGTCCTTTGAGCCAATAAATCCCCTTCTCTTTTTCTGTTTAACACAAGGTAGCTGGCTTTAGGTTTTTCATCACTTGAAACTACCCAAGTCCTGAATAGGACAAGTACTTGGACTTCGAAAACAGATGATTACACTTTCCTGCTGGCTCTTCATTGGCAACATCTTTGTGTGTCTACCACTTAGTGCGATGCCTGGCTCCCAGTAAGGCTCAAAGATCATGCATTAGATTAATGAATCTCCAGTATACGTTTTTACTTCCATTGTTAAGAAGAGGTAAAAAGAGAGCTTGGCATTTTTATGTGTCATATAGTGAGAGATCACGTTTAGCTGGTACACACTGGTATGGCCATGCTGTAAACAGCCACCCCCACTCCCCGAGTCCCCAGATAGCCCCCAGCACCTCCAGGCACCCTAGCAGCCCCCAGAAATCCCTGGACCTCCCCATGATCCAGCAAGCAAAATGTTAACACCTGGCACAGCATCTGCTCTGATTGGTCAGATCCGGCCTTGCCGATTGTATAATATTTGGAATATTACCCTTGCATAAGGCCTGATTTTTTCACTCCCTGTGCTCTTTTAAAATTAATCCTCATAAAGCTTGAAAGTAATGCAGCACAAACTCCTTAACACAAAAGAAATGATTTTCCTCCAGACCTACCATACTGCTAAAAATACAGAGGAAACAGCTTTCTTGATAGTCTCCACATGAATATTAATACTAGTACAATATGCCTGCAGATGTAGTCGTTGGCTTTTCATCTGGCCGCATGATTCACTGAGAAATCAACTGTTCTGCAAAACTTTCTTCCTTCCTTAATACAGCTCCTCCCATGAACGGCAATGGTGATTCTTTCGGATTTTCTTTGCCCCACAGCTGGTACTGTTCAAGGGATTTTTTGGCACAAGGGGAAGTCCCATCTGTGTCCCAAGTCCAAAGTAATCAAGAAGTTTTAGAGTTCATTTTCTTCATGGCTTTTCCTTCCTTCATCTTCTTGACTTTTCAGAGGTGAGGTAGTTCTTCAACTTTAAAAGCCAAGTCTAATTATGGCCTCTTTTGAGGCAACACAGTATATTTTCTCTGTACAGTAGAAAGAAATGTCTCCAATGGGTTCAAAGTCGAGTGATCATACTAATTGGACCCCGGGTGGGATTCTACAGTAGGTGAACCCAGGGATGGAAGGGAGCATGTGGAGGACCCTTCCAAGTGTGCCGCTAGGAAGACTCCAGAAAATCTGGAGAAAGACCAAAAGACCGCTCTTGAATCTACCCTTCCATGGACAAGATACGGGAAAACGCAGAACAGGAATGGCTGTGTTTTAGACATTTCAGCTAAGGACAGAGCTGGGTCCAACAGTCAAGTGCAGATGAAGCTATTGAGAAAAAAATTCTGCAAGAGATTTTGCAGAACGTAGGGAAATGGGAGAGGAAGAAAACAGGATGTCAGGGTGGTATTGAAATGGATTTCAATTTCAGATGAGTTTACCCACCACACACTCACCGGCTCTGTTTCTTCTCTATCTACCAAAGGATATTCCTCTTTGAAAGAATCTATTCTTCCTAGGACCCTCTATGTGTCTCCTGGGGCTGCTGTAACAAACAACCATAAACTTGGTGGTTTAAAACAGCAGAAATTTATTCTTTCCCGGTTCTGGAGGCCAGAAGTCCAAAATTGGTATCAATGGGCCAAAATCAAGATGTCAGCAAGGTTACATTGCTACCCACCTGGGTCCTTGGACTGTTTCATCAGTCCAAGAAATTGATGAGAGGTCAGATGAGAAATTCTGGCAAGCCTTTACTGGGGCTCTTGCTGCAGCACAAGGGAGAGAGAGCAAGTGACAGGTGCCCTTGCCAGCTCCTGGGGGGCGGGAGTGGTGAGTTGGTCCCTTAAGTGGGGCGAGGGTAGGCACCGATCAGTGAGTCGGGCCAGAGGGGCGGCTTAGGTGGTGCCCCCACCCCCTTGATGGTGCCGTGCGCAGGGATCATGCACAGCACCCTGCTTTTGCTCCCGACACCTCAGAAGTGGCAGTTGGTTTGGGGCCTTTTTGTAGCCCAACTGCACATGTGTGCAGTTATTTTTAGCCCCTTTATAGTTTTTTTTTGTATTTTGTTGCTGGAGATGTTTGCCCAGGTGCAAGCTCTGCAGAAAAAGGTCCCAGGTCCCAGGTCCCAGCCTGTCTCAACACTCCCTTCAGAAGCACAGGGAAAGAAAGAGTCCAGCCTTTGCCTCTTCCAGCTTCTGGTTGCTGGCACTCCTTTGCTTGTGACCGCATCCCTCCAAGCTCTGCCTCTAAGGTCACATTGCCGTTTCCTCTTCTGTCTGAAGTCTCCCTCTTCCTCCCTTATAAGGATAATTGGAGTTGCATTTAGGTCTCGCTCAGATAATCCAGGATAATATTCTCATTTCAAGAGCCTTAATTTAATCACATCTGCAATGTTTTTGCCCTACGAGGTAACAGTCACAGATTCCAGGGATTAGGACATGGGCAATTTTTGGAGGGTTCAGCCTTTCGCAGACGGGATGGTAGAAGGCCTGTGTTCCCCACCTGCGACCTCAGCCGTAACCATTCTAGTCCGTGCCAGCGGCATTTGACTGCAAGTACGAAGACTCTGCCCCTTGGGTGTTTTCTCCGCGCCGGAGGACCAGGAGGTTAATGTTTCAGAGAGTAGCCTTCAGGCAAATCCAGGTTCGGGGTTAGAGGATAAATACCAGACTTCCTCTCTCCTCAGGTGGGGCAACTCAGAGATAGTCTAAACTGTCTGTCACTGTTGCCAGTGAGATGGAGAGCTAGCTGCCCCGAGGCAGCCTGCTTATCGGTCGTGCGTCTTCACTAGCTTCTTCTCTCCCTGTACCACTTCCCTTCCCCTGGCCGTGCTTCCTAGGATGGCCTCTCTCGTAAACGCCGTGCAGTCACAGCCTTGTCTCAGGATCTGCTTGTGGAGGAAACCACCCTAAGATAGATGCCCTGTCCTCACCTGGTGATTGAACACCATTTCCAGGCAACTGGGCTGTGCACTCATGAAAGGCAAGACTTCGACTTCAACACCCTTTCCCTTCTCTTGCCCAGGCCTGCTGAAATGAATGGCAGGAAGAACAAAAACCATCTTCACAAGTCCTAAGTCTGCGAACCGTGGGGTCCAGGGCTTGGGAGTCATGTGACTGGGCCTCTGCGAGGCAGACCCACCTAGAACCAGGTGAGGATCTGGTGAGGGGTGAGGATCAAACTCTTTTGCAGTAGAGCACCCTAAAAGGGGGATTGTCATATTCAGAATTCAGGACGTTCTCCCCCGGTTCCTTTCACGCTGGAGGATTTCACTGTTTCCTCAGAATGTAGACCATGGTAGTGTTAATCTCATATAAATAGAAAACAGCCCCCAAATGTATAATAATTGCGTACACCACTCGTTTTGTCAACTTTTTGATTTAGTGCCACGACTGCAGAGCCGGGTTTTATTGTATTATGATACGACAGTAATCTTTCCGAGGCTTCCACTTTATTTTGTTACATTTATCTAGCGCACCAGATTCACACTCCCACGGTAACCATATGGGGAAAAGCCACAAAAGCTGTTAAGTACATTTAATTACTGTTTTGATGAGCTCATATTTTAATTATGTTTATTGATTCTGTGTATATTGAAATAGTTTGAGCATTTCCAGAAGAAAAAAACGGAATCCATACGCAGCAATTACTGCACATTTCATGATTGTGCGTGTAATTAAAACTCTCATAAACTATTTTTGAAGACCATTTCCCCTCTAATCCTATAGTGGTGATTAACTAGGTTTCTGACTGCGTTTAGGTAAGCTTTGGTTTTTCTTCTATGTAGAAGGAAAATAGGGTTCAGTGAGAAATATGTTTCCAGTCAAATACTTCTGACTTAAAATGTCTCCCTTCCAAAACAGCAGAACGCACATATTGTACCTTCCACGATTTGCTAAAACACCGCTAGCAATGATAAAACACAAATTTAAACTTCCTAACAATTCAATGTTGCCAGCTCAAAGATTACTCCGACTGTCAGCCATACATACGCTGTTGCTAAGTGACAGATTAAAACAAAGAAAAACCCCCGCAACCCTTCCATGCCTGCCTCTATCCTTTTCTCGTGCTCGTAGACAGTTTTACAGATCTTAAGAAATTTGTACTTGAAAAAATAAAACTGCACAAACCCCACATTTTCTTCAGAGAATGAAATGAGTGTCATTTTCATTTTATACATTTTATTACTCTCAGTCTGTCCGTGAGAAAATGATGCAAAACAGGGCGTTGTCTCTTTAAAAGGTGATGACAGATTGTCTATCCAGGAGCAAATACTTCTAGCTCAATTTCTAATTCACCTGGGTCCAAAGCACCATGCCTCCAGCCACCTGCATCAGCATTGCCTGGAGCCTTTGGAATGTCACAGATTCCTTGGCCTCACTGAAGGCCACTGGATCAGTCTCTAAAGTAAGCCTCAGGAATCTGAATTTTAAATACCATTTCCAGCTAAGGTTTATGAGTCTTTGACCAAAGAGGCTTCTACTGACCTTAACGTTCTCATTCTAAAGTGGACCCTTAACAATGTCCTCCAAAAACAATGCTGGTATTGAGCTACCTGATGACAGATCATTCACTAAGACAGAGGAGGAGAGCAGCTTCATCCCCCAAAGGGGCTCAGCCTACCTTGGCCCCCTCTCTCCCAGCACGGGGCTGCCTGCCGGCAAATGCACAGAACATCTGTCCCCTAGGAACTCACCTCAGAAAAGAATTGTCTAGGATCCAACCTTACCAAAAGCCTGAGTGAGGTAAGCCTATTTCTTTCCTGGGCTGCCGAAAAAAATTACATTATTCTCGCACAGGTCTGGAGGCTAGAACTCTGAAATCAAGGTGTCAGCAGCGCTGGTTCCTTCTGGAGGTGCTGAGGGAGAGTCTGTTCCATGCAGCCCTCCTAGTTACTGGGGGCTGTTGGCCGTCATTGGCTTGTAAGGTGCCTTACTCTCATCTCTACTTCCAGCATCACGTGGTGTTCTCCTTGTGTGTCTCTGTGTCCAAATTGACCTCTTCTTATAAGGACACCAGCCATTGGTAGGGCCCACCCTACTCCTGACCATATCCTCATGTGATTACATCTGCAAAGACCCTGTTTCCAAATAACATCACATTCACAAGTACCAAGGTCAGGATACGAACATATGTTTTGGAGGGCTACTATTCACCCCACAACAGTGAGTGATGCTTGCCAAGGGTTGTTTAAAGACTGTGCCTTCTGTTCAATCTTCTCGAGTCTCCCTTGTACCCCATTTTGTCTTTAGATCCAGCCAGCCCATCAAAAAGCCGCATGCCCAGATCCTATTGCTTTGGGGCCATGCAGAAAGGCTTTCCTGAAATGTATTTTGGTCAGCTCCTCCTGATCCTTGCTGAGGGTGCCGGAGTAGAGGAGTGCTACCCCTAGTGTGGCTTGCAGATGGAGCCAGTCCCCGTACTGCAGGGTCGCTGGTGCCCAGAGATGGGCTTGGGGTCTGGTCCCTCCTGCAGCTGGTCGAGAAATACTGTCTGCATTACTCTGGTTCCCAGCGATGCTCCTTGGAAGAATTTTCTTTTACTGTTTAGTTCTAGTTAAGTCCTTCCCAGTTGAGGAACTGGGATGTTTATTCCTCTTCAACAACTGACCACGTGTCCCTTTTCTATCTGACTTTAGGATTTAGTGTATTTAGTGTAATAAGGCAAGCCAGGCAGGTAATTAAATGAACAGCCTGAGTCTGTGGCAACAGGGTTGAGGGGTGAGAAGGGTGGCGGGTGGAGACTCTATCAAACTAAAAAGCACAAAATCCACCTCCAGACAGTCATAGTCTAAATTTTTAAAATATTCATGATGGAAATTTTCAAACATAGACAAAAACAGAGAGGTATAATAAACCCTCATACACCCATCATTCAGATTCAAAAATTATCAACATTTTGCTAATCTTGTTTACCTACCCCATTTAGTTTTTTATTTTTTGCTTGTGTATTTTAAAGTAAATCTCAGATATCTTGTGGTTTTACTGGTATGTATACCATTATCATACCTAACCAAAAGAACAGTAATTCCTTAATATCCTCTAATACATAATGCATATTCAAAATTTCCAAATCCAAAACCAAAGCTGGTTTTACAGTTGGACTACCCAAAGTCCACACATTGCATTTGGTAGTTACAGCTCTTAAATCCCTTTTGTTTTGCGTTAGTGTCTCCTCCGACTGATTTGTGAAACAGGTTAAAATGTAACTTCCGTTAGGTTTGTCTCAGGGGCTGCCATTTTGCAATCTCCAACGCAGTCTCTTTGGGGCCAGATATTCGCCTTCCATTTTTCTCCTGGGTTTGACTTCCTGTTTTAAGTTCTACTTTCCCTGGTTCAGATTTTTAAATCTGACTTTTAGGTTACCAGTTCATGATACGTGTTTTTGCCATAAGCCCTCAAATCCTTGACAGGATGATTTGGGATATAAAGAAGTTGAATTACATTAATAAATAAGATAAACTCAACATTTTCTTTCTAAGTTTGTTTGAGATAACAATGTTCCCAGTAAGTTGAATCTCACTGTTTAAAATTTAGAGATAGTAAGCAGATTCTGGAATTTGGCACCTGCCCAAGAATTCAGCAGTGTGTCTGATATAAAATTCTACTGAAAGCAACAGAGTTAGGATAAAGAGCCAAGATCTCACTGGCTTTTTAATGGCATTTTTTGAAGATCTTCATATAGTACTAGACAGAAAAAAGAAAACAATGAAATCAAAACAAAACAAAAGCAAAGTTAGACTTGTCAGCAAAACATCTATGGTATTTCTTATTTTGAGAACTGGGAAACTTCCAGGCCTACTTAGGATACCTTTGCTAAAAGGTTTCCTTATAAAAAGATTTATCACCTTCTCTCTCTCAGGATTCATACGTAACATGTATGTGTAGGGCAACGGCTTACGATCCACTCATAAGGGAAGAAAAATTAACACGTGCATTATTTTGACAGCACGTGTTCATTGGGCTCCTGCTGTGCGCTCAGCATTATCCTGGTTTTGGGGGCTTCGTAAAAGTATGAGGCAGCTTCTGAAATGCTTTCTCCAAGGATGCTATGCTTTTCCCTTTCTGAATGGAGGACCAACCACTGTGATATAAAAAACAAAAAAGCTCTGGATCCAAACAGTCCTGAGTTTGAATCTCCATCATTTATGGGCTGTGTGACTTTAGGTAATTCATTTAGATTCTCTAAGCCTCAGTTTACCTATCTATAGAAAGAGAATAAAAATGATACCCACTCTCAGAGTTGATAAGATAGGACATTTGTGATGTGTCTATGGTGTGGCCACCTGTGGCCCTCAACGCGGTAGCTGATTTGATACTTCTGGACTAATTTGATCAACCTCACCCTCTCACCAATCTGGGTGAAAATTCAGGAGCATAGCTTGAAAAAGAATGAGGGGGGGTCCCAGTCCTAAGGAGTCCGAGCAGATGACCAAGTCAGGGACTCTGGGAGCAAAATGGAAGCTGAGACAGCCGACAGGGCCCGGGGTCAGAACCAGGACAACAAGATGCATGATTAGCGCACCAGCCCCAGGTGCTGGCCTCCACCTTCCTGGCCTCCTGGCTCTTCCCCTCCCTCCTCCTCCTCCCCCAATCCCAGATGGGGCCATGGTAGACTAACCAGAGCTGCCTCACCCAATAAACCATGCTCACTCAGGACTGAGGCTGTTGACAGCTACTGACTTTGCCACTTGACTCCAGCTCTTTAAAAGTCCGATTTCATAAGAGAGTGTTGTGATCCCGGTGGCATCTGGGAGGTGCGGCTGCCTGTGTGTAATCAGGCCCAGACCAGCTCAGTGTGCATGGCAGGGATTCTGGTCCAAATGTTTTGAAAGTTTGCCCAATGCCATCAGTCTAAAGAGTAAAAGGCAACAACACTGAAAGGCTTGAGGGTCCAGATAGAGGGAGGAGATGACAGGGAGCTCAACCAAGAAACTGAATACGGGCTGAATAACTGTTCTGTGCTCAGAGACTCCACACTTCCCCCCTTCCCCCACATACACCTTAAGTTCCTGCAGATCACTGTGTATCCCAACACAGCAAACGCGGTATAGACAACTAACCATACTGGTCGGCTCTCCTTCTGTGACCTGGCTCCGAGAATCCTCTTTCTGGTAATGGCTAACACACTTATGTTCAGACACATAGGGCCTCCTTCAGAAATGATGAAAGCCATGAGAAACAGAATTCAGGGCAGCGCTGGCCCATGACTCTGGGTGGATGAGGGTGCCTGAATTTGGACCTGTAACAGAATTAATATTTGAGACAGAAGAGAACCAGGGACCTCTGCATGGCTCAGCCATCCTGCTCCCTTTCTGAAGTCATTTCCATCCCTCAGGTGGTCCAATTGGCACCAAATTTGGTCAAAGAGCTGGCCCAATTTCTCCCCAATACACTAACGGCCAACATCCTTTGTATAACTGTGTTCTGCTCAACAGGGTTCAAGGACCATGTTCCTCTCATTTGCAAGTGTTTTTCTATAATAAACACAGCAACAGTCATTTACTGAGCATATAATATACGTCAAGCCCAGTACTAAGAGCCTTATATCATTGCATTTAAATTTAATGACAGGATTATATTAATTATATTAATTATACTATATTATATCCAAGCAAAAATTATTATTATTAACGTATTACAGATGAGAAAGCCAAGTTTATAGAGGTTAAGTATAGGGCACCCAGATAGAAAGAGGAGGAGTTTGGATTTTGAAGAACACTGTCAGTTTCCTCGAAGCCCAAGCACATTCATTCTCTCGCTACCCACGTGACACTTGGCTTCACCACCTTGGAATTTCCCAAAGTGGGCATATGTACGTCCACTAATATGACATACTATGAAGACCGCAACTTCACTAGGCCATGGAAGAACTCGGTCCCCAGTTAAGTTCCACAAGTTAGATGTGTTCTCAAAATAAGATCCCTCGTGTTTACCTGCCTGGCCTCCTGATCCAGCACCTTGCCACTCCTGCTATTTGACATTGTCACTGCTGACTGGGTGTCACCTGCCTATGCCAATGACTGCCCCTAACACCAGCATGATGGCCCTGGGGAGAGTGCCCTGCCCTCCTCTCTCCATTCTGTCCCAAGTATGAACCAGGCTGTATTAATTTTTGAGGGCTGCTGATTATAAAGTACCAAAGACTGGGTAGCTTAGGCAACAGAAATTTATTTTTTTACAATCCCAGAGCTTAGAAGTCTGAGATCAAGGTATCACAGGGTTGCGTTCTCCTGAGGCCTCTCTCCTTGACTTGCGGATGTCTTGTCTTCTTGTGTCTTCACTCCATATCACCTTCCACGGTCTCCCTCTGTGCATGTCTGTCTCCCTATCTCCTCTTCTTATAAGGACACCAGTCATAGTGGATTAGGGTTCACCCTAATGACCTCATTTTAACTGACCTCTTTAAAAACGCTATTTTCAAATAAGGTCGTATTCTGAGATGCTAGTGGGGGGTTAGGACCTCATTGTAACAATTTTGGCTGAATTTTGCAATTCAGCCCCTAACACAGGCCCTCCCTTTAATTTCTGTAATAGAACTGCTACCGTTTCACTACTTTTAATATGACTTCACTGATAGTTTGGAGAAAATGATAGCAAGCACAGCTATAACCATTCCTGCACAGGGGCGTCCTCAAAACTCACAAGCCTATACCAAATCCCCTGGCTACTTGAAGGACACTAGCTTGCCTAACTCCTGCCCTGTTACTTGGCAACAGCTTCTCTCTTAAGCCATTGAGATGGAAATCACATCTGCATCTTCATCCAGACCCAACCAGGACAGCCCAGAGGGAGAAAGATGTTTCTCTGTCTCTTTGGTCTGAGGCCACTTCTCCTGCCCTCTTTTCCTCTCCCAGGAGCAGCCTCTTTCAGGGTGACTGAAAATGTGAATATTCATTACCTGATGGAAAAAACACACACTTCTTTTCCTGCTGCTCCAAGGTGGACAGTTTTATCAGAACATAATGTCCATTGTCAGTACATTTCCCAGTCTAGACTACTGACTCTTAAAAACACAGTGTGTTGGACCTTATGGCAGAGGCTGCTGGCTGTTCCCCAAAGATTTCTCTTTCTCCTTCCTTAGTGCAGAGACATGTACCATTTCCCTTCCACCTAGGTAAGACAACAGGGCTGATTGTCACCTGTGGAATGTGAGTGGAAGTAACAAATCCCTTTGGGGCCACAGTGGTTAAGGAGCAGGCGTGTCTTCTCCATCATTTTTCCCCCATTGACTGGCCGGATGTGAGGTACTCCAGGGCCCTAGAAAAGGGCAGAGTCACAACATGGAAGGAGTCTGGTTCCCTAAATCATCATGTAGAATGTCAACTGCCAAACTGACAGCTAGTAAATTGCACGATTGCTATATAAGTAAGAAATTGACCTATGTTGACTTAAGTTACTGGAATTCAGGGTTGTGTTAGCTAGCAGATATTATTTACTTTAATGAACATAACTACCCATAGGACAACCCAGATGGAACTTCATCAGGTCGGGTTCAGTTTCTTTTCTTGACCCTCCTATCATCATGATGACCGGCCCACATACCCTCCATGTGGTCTTGCATGACTGCAGCCTTGATAGCCTGTGAGCTTGCCCAGGATACACACACGTCTCCAAGAACAAGCAGTAAGTTAAAGGTACACCCATTCTGTGAAAAGAAACATGTCTCAGAGAGATTTTAATATATCAGTTGTAGTCAACATTTAATGTCTACCTCCAAGGGAAATTAACCTGCTTATAGATTTAAATAACTATTCTGTTTTGCTTCTCATTTTTGCCCATCAATGCTTCAAAAATCTTGCTGGACTGAATGTTTGTGTCCTCCTTCCAAATTCCTATACTGAAGTCCTAACTCCCAATGTGATGGTATTTGGAGACGGGTCTTTGGGAGGTAATTAGGTTTAGATGAGGTCATGAGGGTGGGGCCCCATGATGAAATTTGTGTCCTTATGAGAAGAAGAAGAGGTCAGAACTCTCTCTCTCTCCACCATGTGAAGACACAGGAAAAGGTGGCCACCTGCAAGCCAGGAAGGGGGCTCTCAACAGGAACTGAATCAGCTGGCACCTTGAACGTGGACTTCCCAGCCTCCAGACAGTCTGGATTATGAAAAATAAATGTCTGTTATGACTATGAGAAATAACTATCTGTTGGTTAAGTCATCCAGTCTATGGTATTTTGTTATAGCAAACTGAGCTAAGACAAATCATAAGATGAAATCTCGGCAGAACTCTGATTCATTCTGTTCTTGGTGATGTTCTCATCATGGCAGGCTTCTCTCTTCACCAGCTTTGTGAGTGTATTAGTTTTCTATGGCTGCTGTAAGCAATTATCACAGACTTGGTGGCTTAAACAACAAAAATTTATTTTCTTACAGTTCTGGTGGTCAGAGTCTTACAAGAATCTCACTGGGATAAAAGGTGTTGGCAGGCCTCTGTTCCTTCTGGAGGCTCTGGGGAGAATCCGCTTCCTTGCCTTTTCCACTTTCTGGAGGCCTCCTGCATTCCTTCACTTGCATCCTCTTCCTCCATATTCAAAGCCAGCAATGTTGGGCCAAGTCTTTCTCAAACTGCCTCTCTAGTTCTCTGGAGCATGGAAGATTCTCTGCTTTTAGGTTAATGAGAAAACTATCAAGACAATTAAAAACAAATATTTGGGGGGAAAAAAGGACTCACAGGGTTAGATTAGGCCCAACTGGATAATCCAAAATAATCTCCTCATCTCAGGGTCCTTGACTTCAATCATATCTGCAAAGTCCCTTTTGCCACATGAGGTATCATATTCAGGGGTTTTGACGATGAGGATGGGAACTCTTTTGGGGTGTAACTGTCATTTTGCCCATCATGGGAGGTTCTACACGCTCACACACCTTCCTAAATCAGTTTGTAAAACATAACAAAACAAAGCAGAAAACTCCTGCATCTGTTTCTCCTGCATCTGTACTTCTTCCCTTGAGTCAGTATTTGTGCTTCAATATTTCACAGAACCTCTAGTCTCATTTCAGTGTTTGTGGCAAATGGAGACAGAATCCACGTACATCTAATACTCCAGCTGTTCCCCTGTGTAGGCATAGAAAGAATCGGGCTGGGGCTTCAGGAAGCATGGCCTGGTGAACAGAAAGGAGACCCCAGAAGTGAGATTTGGGTTGATCAGGATTGATCATTGCGTCTCCTTGTTTGTAAGACAGGGAGGAGAAAGGGTTCATTCGACGCTTCCAAGGCCTCCTTCACTTTTCCCTTTCTCCAGAGTCTGTGGCTGTGTGTTTCTGCTCTGTTCTCTCCTACCCCTCCTCCGAGTTGCCTGCTGCTATGGAAATGCACCCTCAGGGTCCTGCCTCTATCATTCTATTCTCATCTCTCATTTTTCAATTCTTTCTTAAACTCACCTCCTGCCATCTATTTCAATATTGTCCTCTGGATTCATTCCTTGCATTTTTGTTCTCAGAATCACCCCTAGGATTTAGACATTCACTCATTTCAGGTGCCTGGCTCATTTGAGACATGATCCCTCTATAATTGTAACATGGCTGGGCTTGCGCTTTCTGTATGATTAATCAAGTTATGACCTCGGCAACACAGGCCTGTTTCAAACTTTTATAAGATGCCTGGGAGTTCCAATGCTATTTAAGGGAAGATATAAATAGGAATTGTTCATTTAAAAGTCCTCCCAGGTGTTGAAAAGCAATCACCTGGTAACACCAAGGTACAGTATTAATATTTTTTCCAGAAAGACCCTATTTCTACTTGCAGATTTACAGATTTCATACTTTGCAAAGCTGGATGGAAGTCTTCATAGGCCCATCAATCAACACTTATCTTTCAAACAGCTTTCTGGACCTGGGTCAGGGGAAAATTAATTTCATAATAGAAACACAGCTTTCTTCTTAGGAATTTGAGATGTTTGTTCATTGCCAAGAGCACAGGGCTATAAAAGATAGTCCCTCATGTAACAGATATTACTTCATAAATGTGAGATCAGGGTAATCCTTTAGAATTTGGGGAGACTCTTCCAAAGTGGTGGAGCTAAAGGCCACAGTGGTATCTGCTTCTTTGGGTGATTGCCCCAGGCAATGTCATAGCGCTTCGGCAATGACTCAGCATCAGTATACAGAGTTGACTCCTCCTCATCCATCGCTAGTTTCTCTTGTGAGATTCCATCTTTCAGTATTGATTGAGAGCCAATCATGTGCTCAAGCTGGTCAAAGTCTTGAGCATCTGGCCGAGAAGTCCTGTGGCCTTTCCCCTGAAATGTCCCCATGTCTTCACCTCTACCATCCCACCTGATCTCCTTGACTTGCAGCTTCAATTGCTCTGGCAAATTAAATCAACATACCACCTGCTACCAGAGTGATCTCCTCCAAACACTCATGCGATAAAATTGGTTTAAAGTCTGTTGTTTGCCCATATCCTGCTAGACAATATCAAAACTCCTGAACATGGCCCCTCACTCCTACCCATCTGGTCTCACCTGCTCGCAACACCCATCTTAAGCCCCTGCTATGACTCTAGGCTTAAGCAGTAAGAGAAACTTACCTGAGATACTCTTCCCTCTTTCTTACCTTCTATACTCTGGTTGTCCTTCAAGACTAGTTCAGTGTTTTCCTCCCCAGCACGTTGATTGTTGGAGGATCAAGGAAGATGTAGAAGGTTGCACATCAATGTTGCTTTAACATCCAGGAGCAGGATGGGCAGGAGGCTGGGAAAAGAGAGAGAAGGAAACCCAAAAAAAGGTTACTGTTTATATATTTTTAAAATATAATATCTATTTACATAAAATATATTTCTGGGCATGTTTCTCTTCAATAAGAGATGAGTGGAAGTATGACCACCAAAATAGGAATATCTCAGGGTGGCGGGAGTGCAGGCGATTTTCGCTGTTCACCCTCCTCTTTTTCTGAACTGTTCCCCCGACTTCAATGAGTGTGCATTGGTGGTGCTCAGAGTCACAATGTTGAACAAAGCATAGAGGCATTTCCTCTGTGTTCTAGAAGCTTTACATCTAGTACCACATTGGAGCCTCACAACTGATACAGGATGACATCAGTACTACTGTTGCCCTCAGTTTGCAATGGGGTGCAGAGGCCCAGAAAAGATCATTAACTTGCCTGAGTCACATGGCTCGTATGTGGCAACACCAGTCTTGATCCAGCTTTAACCATGAGGCAAAACTGCTTTGCTAATTAAAAAAAGACATTAACGCCATCTTCACACTGGGAAAATGAAGGTCCTCCCTTCTGGGTGTTCTTTTCATGATCTGCCCTGCAATCCACCTGCCAGACACCTCTGTGTTGCCAGAGGGCAGCTTCATCGCATCTTCATCCTCCCATCCCCGTCCTGGGCACAGAACCGGCTCCTAGGGAAAGTTTACTTGAGGAAGATTGCTAACCCTTACTCTCTCTTTCCAACAAAATGATGAAGCCAGAGAAAGAGTTTGAAACACAGTATCTCTTGGTTTATAAATGCTCGTGTGAATATAGAGAAAAAAAAAAAAAACACCCTGATCTCTAATATGTACCTTATTAAAGTTATTACTGGGTTTTAAATTGCATGTGAAGACTGAATTCAAAGACTAGAAAAAGCTATTAAGCCTTTAATATAGAGTGGAAGTTGTTGTTTTTAAAAATGCACCTTCTGTGTAATATACACCCTAAATTAGACCTGCCAGAGAAATGGACTATTTTACAGTTATCATTCATGCAGACTTCAAGGGAAAGCTGACTGACTGAAGTTCCTGCTTGCTCAAGGGTCATATTTCACACTGCAAACTTTTAACCATGCTTTTGCAAGTCATAATTAATGTTAAAATGAGCCTAAAATTATCACAATTTTTATGGTGGTGAATTAGGGAAACCCATGAGTAGCTTCACCACAAACATTAGGTAGAACCATATTCTGTATTAGTCACTGAATAATGTGCCCATTAGAAAGATGCTTGGGATAAACTGGACTTTATTGCACCCTCAACATTTCATGAGCTGCAGCAAACTGCAAGAGTCAGGTCAACTTGCAGGTCGAGCTGCTTGGGAAGTTCTTTTAACACCGTGCTGGGACCTTTAACGATGAGTGTTTTTAAAGGGCTTGTGTGTTTAAAGGGCTTAGGTATGTTCTCTTAAGATCATCTCCTTTTTTAATTAATTCAAAGTTAACTGATAAGGGACCATAACTGTATCTCAAAATCCCTTCAATTTTGCGTGTGTGTGTTATTTATTTTTATTTTTTAAATTTAATTTAATTTGTTTATTTTATACAGCATGTTCTTATTAGTTATCTATTTTATACATATTACTGTATATATGTCAGTCCCAATCTCCCAATTCATCCCACCACCCCACCACCCCCTGCTTTCTCCCCTTGGTGTCCGTACATTTGTGCTCTACATCTGTGTCTCTATTTCTGCCTTGCAGACTGGTTCATCTGTACCATTTTTCTAGATTCCACATATATGCGTTAATATACAATATTTGTTTTTCTCTTTCTGACTTACTTCACTCTGTATGACAGTCTCCAAGTCCATCCACATCTCTACAAATGACCCAGTTTCATTCCTTTTTATGGCTAATATGCCATTGTATATATGTACCACATCTTCTTTATCCCCTCATCTGTCGATGGGCATTTAGGTTGCTTCCATGACCTACCAGGCTATTGTAAATAGTGCTGCAATGAACATTGGGGTGCATGTGCCTTTTTGAATTATGGTTTTCTCTGGGTATATGCCCAGTAGTGGGATTGCTGGGTAATATGGTAATTCTATTTTTAGTTTTTAAGGAACCTCCATACTGTTCTCCATAGTGGCTGTATCAATTTACATTCCCACCAACAATGCAAGAAGGTTCCCTTTTCTCCACACCCTCTCCAGCATTTGTTATTTGTAGACTTTCTGATGATGACAGTTCTAACTGGTGTGGTTTTAATTTGCATTTCTCTAATTATTAGTGATGTTGAGAAGCTTTTCATGTGCCTCTTGGTCATCTGTATGTCTTCTTTGGAGAAATGTCTATTTAGGTCTTCTGCCCACTTTTTGATTGGGTATTTTGTTTTATTAATATTGAGCTGCATGAGCTGTTTATATATTTTGAAGATTAATTTTTTGTCCATTGATTCGTTTGCAAATATTTTCTCCCATTCTGAGGGTTGTCTTTTCGTCTTGTTTATAATTTCCTTTGCTGTGCAAAATCTTTTAAGTTTCATTAGGTCCCATTTGTTTATTTTTGTTTTTATTTCCATTACTTTGGGAGGTGGATCAAAAAAGATTTTGCTGTGATTTATGTCAAAGAGTGTTCTTCCTATGTTTTCCTCTAAGAGTTCTATAGTGTTTGTCCTTACATTTAGGTCTTTAATCCTTTCTGAGTTTATTTTTGTGTATAGTGTTAGGGAGTGTTCTAATTTCATTCTTTTACATGTAGCTGTCCAGTTTTCCCAGCACCACTTATTGAAGAGACTGTTTTTTCTCCATTGTACATCCTTGCCTCCTTTATCATAGATTAGTTGACCACAGGTGCGTGGCTTTACCTCTGGACTTTCTATCCTGTTCCATTGATCTATATTTCTGTTTTTGTGCCAGTACCATGTTGTCTTGATTACTATAGCTTTGTAGTATAGTCTGAAGTCAGGGAGTCTGATCCCTCCAGCTCCGTTTTTTCCCTCGAGATTGCTTTGGCTATTCGGGGTCTTTTGTGTCTCCATACAAATTTTAAGACTTTTTGTTCTAGTTCTGTGAAAAATGTCATTGGTAATTTGATAGGGATTGCATTGAATGTGTAGATTGCTTTGGGTAGTATAGTCATTTTCATAATATTGATTGTTCCAATCCAAGAACATGGTATATATCTCCATCTGTTTGTGTCATCTTTGATTTCTTTCTTCAGTGTCTTACAGTTTTCTGAGTACAGGTCTTTTACCTACGTAGGTAGGTTTATTCCTAGGTATTTTATTCTCTTTGTTGCAATGGAGAATGGGATTGTTTCCTTAATTTCTCTTTCTGATCTTTCATTGTTAGTGTATAGGAATGCAAGAGATTTTCTGTGCATTAATTTTGGATCCTGCAACTTTACCAGATTCATTGATTAGCTCTAGTAGTTTTCTGGTGGCGTCTTTAGGATTCTCTATGCATAGTATCATGACCTCTGCAAACAGTGACAGTTTTACTTCTTCTTTTCCAGTTTGTATTCCTTTTATTTCTTTTTCTTCTCTGATTGCTGTGGCTAGGACCTCCAAAACTATGTTGAATAATAGTGGTGAGAGTGGACATCCTTGTCTTCTTCCTGATCTTAGATGAAACGCTTTCAGTTTTTCACCATTGAGAATGATGTTTGCTGTGGGTTTGTCATATATGGCCTTTATTATGTTGAGGTAGGTTCCCTCTATATATATAATTTTGACAAAATGCAACACCCATTTATGATAAAAACTCTCCAGAAAGTGGGTGTTGAATTTTGTCAAAAGCTTTTTCTGCTTCTATTGAGATGAGCATAGGGGGGTTTTCTTCAATTTGTTAATATGGTGTATCACACTCATTGATTTGCATATATTGAAGAATCCTTGCATCCCTGGGATAAATCCCACTTGATCATGGTGTATGATCCTTTTAATGTGTTGTTGGATTCTGTTTGCTAGAATTTTGTTGAGGATTTTTGCATCTATATTCATGAGTGATATTGATCTGTAATTTTCTTTTTTTGTAGTATCTTTGTCTGGTTTTGGTATCAGGGTGATGGTGACCTCGTAGAATGAGTTTGGTTGTGTTCTTTCCTCTGCAATTTTTTGGAAGAATTTAAGAAGGATGGGTGTTAGCTTTTCTCTAAATGTTTGATAGAATTCACCTGTGAAGCCATCTGGTGCTGGACTTCTGTTTGTTGGAAGATTTTTAATCACAGTTTCAATTTCACTATTTGTGATTGGTCTGTTCATATTTTCAATTTCCTCCTGGTTCAGTCTTGGAAGGTTATACCTTTCTAAGAATTTGTGCATTTCTTCCAGGTTGTCCATTTTATTGGCACAGAGCTGCTTGTAGTAGTCTCTTATGATGCTTTGCATTTCTGCAGTGTCTGTGGTAACTTCTCCATTTTCATTTCTAATTTTATTGATTTGAGTCCTCTCCCTCTTTTACTTGATGAGTCTGGCTAAAGGTTTATCAATTTTCTTTATCTTCTCAGAGAACCAGCTTTTAATTTTATTGATCTTTGCTATTGTTTTCTTTGTTTCTATTTCATTTATTTCTTTATGATTTCTTCTACTAACTTTGGGTTTTGTTTGTTCTTTCTCTAGTTCCTTTAGTTGTAAGGTTAGATTGTTTATTTGAGATTTTTCTTGTTTCTTGAGGTAGGATTGTATTGCTATAAACTTCCCTCTCAGAACTGCTTTTGCTGCATCCCATAGGTTTTGGATTGTCGTGTTTTCGTTGTCATTTGTGTCTAGGTACTTTTTGATTTCCTCTTTGATTTCTTCAGTGATCTCTTGGTTATTTAGTAACGTATTGTTTAGCCTCCATGTGTTTGTGCTTTTTATGTTTTTTTCCCTGTAATTGATTTCTAATCTCATAGCATTGTGGTCAGAAAGATGTTTGATATGATTTCAATTTTTTAAATTTACCAAGGCTTGATTTGTGACCCAAGATGCGATCGATTCTGGAGAATGTTCTATGTGCATTTGAGAAGAAAGTGTAATCTGCTGTTTTTGGATGGACTGTCCTATGAATATCAATTAAATTAAATTAAATATCAGTTAAATTAAATATCAATTAAATCTATGTGGTCTATTGTATTATTTAAAGCTTTCGTTTCCTTATTAATTTTCTGTCTGTATGATCTGTCCATTGGTGTAAGTAACGTGTTAAAGTCTCCCACTATTATTGTGTTACTGTCGATTTCCTCTTTTATAGCTGTTAGCAGTTGCCTTATGTGTTGAGGTGTTCCTATGTTGGGTGCATATATATTTATAATTGTTATATCTTCTTCTTGGA
>NC_041233.1:71975342-71988111 GCF_002837175.3 Physeter macrocephalus
AGCTGGTTTGGTGGTGCTGAATTCTCTTAGCTTTTGCTTTTCTGTAAAGCTTTTGATTTCTCCATCAAATCTGAATGAGATCCTTGCTGGGCAGAGTAATCTTGGTTGTAGGTTCTTCCCTTTCATGACTTTAAATATATCGTGCCACTCCCTTCTGGCTTGTAGAGTTTCTGCTGAGAAATCAGCTGTTAACCTTATGAAAGTCCCTTCACTTTTGCCATATAATGTGCACTCATCACGGGAGTGAAATCCCATCATATCACAAGTTCCGCCCACATTCAAGGGCAGGGGATTATACAGGACATGTACACAGGGAGGCAAGAGTCTTAGGGGACATGTTGAAATTCTGCCTCCCAGTCACCCAGTAGGAAGTGGCATTTCTGTGACATGAAGGCCCATACACTTGACATCAAGGTCTGGGTTCAGAAACACTCTGGAATATCTAAAAGATGAAAGAATGGTTATGAAAGCACACTGCAGGCTGCAAAAGGCTAGGAGAATGGGGGTTAGTATTACTGTTTCTCATCCATCAGGGTCCCCTCTTTTTCCTCCATCTATGCTATAAAGACCTTACTGATCTCTGGAGTTTAGCTCACCTGATCCCTGCCTTCTCTGAAGGTTGTTTCCCTTCCTTAATTACCTTCATGCCAACAAGTTGACTTTTTCCTTTGTTGATTTTTTCTCATTTGTCCATTTAGTAGGCTGGATAATGCCTCCAGAGATATGAGGTCCTAAACCCTGGAATTTGTAAATGTTACAGATTTGGAAAGGGGGTGTTTGCAGATATGAGTAATTTAAGGATTTTGAGAAGGGGATATTATCCTGGATTATCCAGGTGGGTCCTAAATGTAATCACAAGCGTCCCGTAAGTGAGAGGCAAAAGAAGATTTGACACCCATAAAAGGAGAAAGCTATGTGAAAACACAACAGAGAGAGATGTAAAAATGCTGGCCCTGAAGACTGGAGTGATGTGACCATAAGCCAAGATATGCTGGCAGCCACTGGAAGCTGGAAGAGGCAAGGAACTGATTCTCCCTTTGAGCCTCTGGAGGAAACATAGTGTGGCTGACGCTCTGGTTTCAGCCACTGATATTGATTTTGGATGTCTGTCCTCCAGAACTGTAAGAGAATACATTTCTGCTGTTCCAAGCTGCCAAGTTTGTAGTAATTTGTTATAGCAGCTGCAAGAAACACAGTCTGTAGGAGCCTTGAGAGATTTCCTAGAATGTTGTGTAGTCATTAAAAATATTCAATGAGACTTTGTAACCACATGAAAAACATTCATGCTACAATGTTCTCAAAAAGCAGGGTTAAAAATAAAAGTTGCTGGTGTAGTAAGCACAGCTATGTAAAATGCAGAGAAAAGAGACTGGAAAGAACAGAGAGTAGTACTAGAGCTGATGATGTTTCCTCTTTCTATGTTTTGTTTTCAAAATCTAGTGAACCCTATTGCTTTTTTTTTTTTTTTTTTTTTTTTGCGGTACGCGGGCCTCTCACTGTTGTGGCCTCTCCCATCGCGGAGCACAGGCTCCGGACGTGCAGGCTCAGCGGCCATGGCTCACGGGCCCAGCCGCTCCGCAGCATGTGGGATCTTCCCGGACCGGGGCACGAACCCATGTCTTCTGCATCGACAGGCGGACTCTCAACCAGTGCGCCACCAGGGAAGCCCCCCTATTGCTTTTGTACTGGGAAACTTTGTAATTTTTTAAGAGAATGTGCCTCTGGTAGCTTCTGAAGTGCTGTCTACTGCTTGGTTATCATGTTGGGCAATAACAAAGATGCCAAGGTCTAGACTCTCCGCTGTGGACTGAGTTAGACAGGGACTGTGTCTGCCTCGTTCACTGCTGTACCCTCTGTACAGGGATGGTGCACGTTTGTTGACTGACAATCAGCAGTTGGACAAGTGTTCAGGGCCCTGCACACAGCGCTAACTTCCTTTAAACAACAGAGATGAGCAAAAGGATGCCTTGAACAGAGCTGGCTTGCATACAGGAGGCACTCAGCATTGGATGGATTAAACCACAAGGCAGGAAGTTATCCTGGGCAGGGCATGAGTGCACTGCGAACATGCCATGGGACATGACTGGGATACTGGCCACATCCTCCAGATTAGGAAGGTCAGTGTCTTAGCCCATTCAGGCTGCTGTAACATAAGACCATAGACTGGGTAGCTTATAAAAACAGAAGTTTATTTCTCACAGTTCTGGGGGCTGGAAGTCCAAGTCAAGGCATGGTCAGATTTGGTGTCTGATGAGAGCCCACTTCCTGGTTCATAGAGGGTCTTCTAACTGTGTACTCGTGTGGCAGAAGGGGTGAAGGAGCTCTCTGGGGTCCCTTTTATAAGGACACTAATCCCACTCATGAGGGCTCCACCCTTATGACTTAATAATCATCCCCAAAGCTCCACCTCCAAATACCATCACACTGGGGGTTAGGATTCAACACATATATTTTGGGGGGACATAAACATTTAGCTCATCACAGTCAGAAAAGAAAAGATTGGGAGGGGGGCAGAGAGGATCCTTTCCTGATGCTTAAAATTCACCCCAGCCCTGGAGGGTACATGTGTGTGAAAACATAAAGGTACCTCCTCCTTCCTTCAGCTCTCTCTGAAAATCAAAGATTAGGTGCTCCCACAGTGACTGGGGAGTAAACTGAAGGACTGGAATTAATGAAAGAATAAATGGCCAAAATTCTGAGTTTTACAGAACACATGAGTATAATGAACATGTCTGTTCTCCTACTATATCCCTAGCATTTATCGTAAGGCCCAGTACTTGGAAGACACTTGGCAAATATTTGTTAAATGAATGAAAGAAAACCCAGGAAGTCCCCTGAGCAGTGATGGGAAAGACGATTCTCCTCCATCCCCTTCCCCACTCACCAGGGGACAGGAGCCAGAGCACCTGGGAGAGCCCAGAAGCCCAAGAAGAAGTCAGGCGGGGGAGAGCCAGAGTCTAGCCGCAGAGGGCTGAGTCCTACACTCCTCCTCAGCCTCTCCTCCTCGGGAAGAAAAGTGCCCAGTGATCCTGGGAAACCCTTGAAACTTTGGCTTCTGGATTTCCTCACTCAAGGAGTGAAATGGGGAAATTAACAGTGACCTCCATTCCCCAAGATTATGGGGATTAACTCAACAAGACTTGCAAAGTGCTTTTAAAATTCAATTTTCAGGGCTGAGGAGGCAGGCTGCTGCGGTAGAGGAGATGGGCTTTCCTGCTCGTGGGGTCACATCTGGGGCCTTTGTCAAGAAGGAAAGTAATTTCAAGATAGTGATCAGCAAAGGTCAGACCAAGGACATCAGAGATCAAGGCAAGGGAAGGAAGGGGGCGATCAAGGGACAGAGAGAGGAAGGCAAGGACCCTGTTTTGAGCAGTCCACAAACAATCTCTACAATGGTGAGAGGGAGGCAGGGTACCCAGGTCCTAGTGCAGTCAGCAACCTTGAACCTCAGCTTCCCATCTGGGGGAAGTGAAAGTGGTTGGATTCCACCTGGCTAAGGGCCCTTTCCGATTTGTCAATTGACGACATTTCTAGCTTCTGGGGTGCACATTTTCCAAGAATGAAGGGGAACCGAGTTTTGAGCCACACCACACCCTACATTGATAACCTCATCTTTGATTGGATAATTTGAGTTTTCCAGAACTAGAATTTGGAAACATGGACAATTTTGGAAGCAAACGGTTGTTGAAAACACAGACCTAGGACTTACGACGTTAAGCCCCTTCAAATTCATTATCCTTTTCTTTTTGTTTAAACAAAAGCAAAAAACCCCAACAGAAGGGGAACCAATAACTTTAACTCCCTCTTTTTGAATCACAAGCTTGAAAACTACCTGGCTGATGAAGCTCTGTTGACGTTTCCAACATTCACCCTTGGATAGAGTCATGTGGTGGAAGGACGTGGCTTTGGAGCTGCCTCCGTGGCCATGAATGAACTGCGTTGGATGAGCAGGTCACCAAACCTTCCTGACTCACTGTCGTCACCTCTGACATGTCGGAGTATGATGTGGATTAGAACTAATTTAGGCAAAGTGTCTCGCTCTGTATTGGCCCAGGGTAACTCCTCAATCCATTAATATTATTATTTTGGAATTATAATTAACAATTAAACATTTGAAGTATGTGATGCTCTAAGTATTACAAACGTTAAAGATAGAAATTCCTTTGTAGATACTTCCAACTCTTCTAACTACAAAGACAACAAAGGCATTAAAACAGAACAAAACCCCTGAATGTCCACACAGGGTTCTGATCACCCAAAGAGCACAAGTTGCAAAAAATCACTCTTTTCCCCACCATCAGTAGAATTTAACTCAAAGCATGGTAGCATCTTCAGAAAACTCACAGCATGGGAGAAAAGTGCTATCAGCCTGCAAGTGCCTAGATGTCACCCCCAGAGTGCCAAAATCTGTGATACGATACCATGATGTGTTGGTGCAAAAGGGCAAAATGCTTTTCGTTGTTATTGCAATGTGTCGTGTGTGTGTTTCTTTTGCCCCCAGTTCACATACCATCAACAGAGCTGAATAACTCTTCATATTACCTGGAGGTCATTTTTCTTCCCAAGAAACTCAGAGCAGGTTACTGAAGGGAAAGGGAAATAAGAGTGTTCCCGATGATGGGGAGAAATCAGAGAGGATACACAGTTTCACTCAGCATGGCCCTCGGAGGGTCTCGGCTCGGAGGGCAACCTGATAGCGAAGCTAGAATCTCCGTCTATCGATGTACTAAATTGATGGCAATGAAAAGAATCCTCCCCAGACACAAAAGTACACTTGTTTTCAGATTAATGTATCCTGAATGTAAGCTTTTCAGCCCCTTCTCTGAAGGAGTTAATGCGTGCTTGCTTCAGGCAGAGGCAGAGCCTTGGTAGTGTTATTTTTTAAAGTATTTGCTTGCAGGAGTGACCCGACCACTTGCTCGTTAATACACAGAAGGACTGTTCTTTCCTAACATCTCAGGATACAAATTCACGAGGACACTAAATAGTTTGTTTAAACTGGTGGCGACAGAGAGACAAGCCATGGTGCACGCTGGATGGAGGTGACAGGCTTCCCCCTGGCAAAGTCTAAAGTTGTCTCTACTGGGCCCCCATTTCCTCCTTCCACTTGCTACAGAGGATCTCAATTACCTGCTGTTAAGCATCTTGGCCTTATCTTTGTGTAACCAATGCCCATTTCTCTTTTCAAAAATGACTAGCAGGAATCCAGGGTATTGTGTTGAATTTTAATGGGTTATTTTGTTCCTGGTGTGTTGGTTTCCAAAAATTCTGAGAGTGGTTTCCTCTCTCCTGGTCCTTTAAAACTAAGACTAGGAATCCTCATCTCTGATGATGTTGAGAGTCGACCTCTTTCTAACATCTGGGAAGGCTCAGTGGTATAAGATTTTGGAGAAAAAAAAATCATATGGGGACCTATATCTTAGGATCTTTGAAATTAAGATACAGAATTTGCTTGAAGTCTAAAGTGAGAGAGGCCAGGGAGTATAGACACCGCCCCCTGGATGTGTGCAGTTGTGGGACCCTCTCTCTCAAAAAATGATTAGATTGACTTCTCACAAGTAACAAGATGAATAATTCCATACTCTTTATTAAAGCCATCTCTCAGCGTTTGAACATTGGAGGAGTACAGGTGTACTTCATGGAAATGTGTAAGATTAAAGGGTTTTCTTTTCTTTTTTCTCCCTCCCTTTTTTCTTTCCTTCCTTCCTTCCTTCCTTCCCACCTTCCCTCTCTTCCTTTCCTCCTTCCTTCATTTCCTTTTTATTTTTATTTTTTTGAGAAAATAAATCCATAATTTTGCCTTTAGAGTTCAGTAATTTCCTAGATATCATGTCATGGAAAAGATTCTGTACCCAATGACATTGGCTTAGGTTGAACTTGCTGTGAGTCATGCTGTAGTTTCCACGGGTAGCTATCGCCTTTTCCAAGATCACTAGGAGGGACTGTGCTTTTTACAGTGCACGTGCAGTACACCTTTCCCCTAAATAGAATTTGGTCTCAACCCGAGTATAAACTCCTTCAATTTTTTTTTAACATCTTTATTGGAGTATAATTGCTTTACAACGGTGTGTTAGTTTCTGCTATATAGCAAAGTGAATCAGCTATACATATACATATATCCCCATATCTCCTACCTCTTGCATCTCCCTCCCACCCTCCTTATCCCACCCCTCTAGGTGGTCACAAAGCACCGAGCTGATCTCCCTGTGCTAGGCGGCTCCTTCCCACTAGCTATCTATTTTACGTTTGGTAGTGTATATATGTCAATGCTACTCTCTCACTTCGTCCCAGCTTACCCTTCCCCCTCCCCATGTCCTCAAGTCCACTCTGTATGTCTGCATCTTTATTCCTGTACATGTGTTAGCATACAGTATTTGTTTCTCTCTTTCTGACTTACTTCACTCTGTATGACAGATTCTAGGTCCATCCACCTCACTACAAATAACTCAATTTCGTTTCTTGCTATGGCTGAATATTCCATTGTATATGTGTGCCACATCTTCTGTATCCAGTCATCTGTCAATTTGACATTTAGGCTGCTTCCATGTCCTGGCTATTGTAAATAGTGCTGCAATGAACACTGTGGTACATGACTCCTTTTGAATTATGGTTTTCTCAGGGTATATGCCCAGTAGTGGAATTGCTGGGTCGTATGGTAGTTCTCTTTTTAGTTTTTTATAAACTCCTTCAATTTTTAGAGAAGCTATAATGTCCTGGTTTTGAAAGCTGGGAGCAGTAGAATTAGCTCTTTTACATACAACAATTGGAGGCTTTTTGCACAGTTGGGATATACCATATAACTAATGGTCTTCTATAATGTCATTTTAACACATGCATAATTTTTCTTGTTGCTCAAAATCTTGTTTGGATAACTAATATTTTGGACAAATGCAAGCCTGTTTCAAGAAACACACCCTTCATTCATTAACAGATAATTCATAGGAGTATTCAACTCCCAGGTCCTATGTATCATTCTTCCTCTTTCCCATGAAGCTATAATGAGTTAGCACCCATCACACACAAGTAACGAAGAAAAGGCTGCTTACCTGGGTTGTCACAGCAGCCAGCGTTCTCTCCCCGCCCCAGTCCAAGAACCATGTCACGCCCCATGCCAGCTATATATTCCCAAGTCGAAAGTATATCTAGTCCATCTTCTGGCCAAAAGTTCTCATTTTGGTTCCATCTATTCCTAGAATATTAAGTAGAAAGACTTCTGCTTGTCTTTCAAAGCCTTCGTACATGCTCACAAACCACCTTCCCATCATCTTCCCCTTCCTCTTCCACTCTGAAACTGGATGCTTTGTGCTGTCTTGAACACACTATGTCCTTTCTATCTGCAAGTTCTGTTTACATTGTCCTTTTCATCAGAAGTCCCCTCTCCACTCCCAGCTTCTGCCTGCTGAAATCCTCCTATTGGTTACCAAATCCCATTGGTCCATGGAGACTTCCTAATTCCCCTCACAGATGTGACCTTTGCCTACTTTGCCAATAGAGACCTTCCTTGATCACCCTTATTACAGCCATTTACTCACTGGAGATCCCACTCCTACTTGACTGTACATTTGCAAAGGCAAAGTCAATGTCATCTCTGCAGCCAACAACACTTTGCATTTAGGAGGCCCTCACTCTCTGTTGTAATGAACTAAAGGACTCGGTGCTTCCTTTGAACCCATCATAGATATTTGCATAAGAAAGGACCCTAAGCTGGCCCAACTCTTGATGCTCCAACTGGAGAGAATCACCTGGGGGTTTTGTGACCAAGGATTGGGCAAAGTTTTCTTAGACACGGATATCTCAGCCATGATATCAAATGCATGATCCATAAAAGAAAAAATAGATAAACTGGACTTAACCAAAATTAAGAATTTTGCTCTTCAGAACACCCTCTTAAGAAAATAAAATGATATGCCTCAGACTGGAATAAAAAATGTGCACATCACATATTTGACAAAGGACTTGTATCCAAAATATATAAAAAATACTCCATATTTGGGCTTCCCTGGTGGCGCAGTGGTTGAGAGTCCGCCCGCCGATGCAGGGGAACCGGGTTCGTGCCCCGGTCCGGGAGGATCCCACATGCCGCGGAGCGGCTGGGCCCGTGAGCCATGGCCGCTGAGCCTGCGCGTCCGGAGCCTGTGCTCCGCAACGGGAGAGGCCAGGACAGTGAGAGGCCCGCGTACCGCAAAAAAAAAAAAGAAAAAAAAATACTCTAAATTCAACAGTAAGAAAACAAACAACCCAATTAGAAAATGGGTAAGACTTGTACAGATGTTTCACCAAACAGGACATATAACTGGCAAAAGAGCACATGGAAAGGTGTTCAACATCATTAGCCATTAAGGTTATGTACATAAAAATAGAGGCATAATGAGATACCACTCCACACCTATTAGAGTTGCTAAAATAATAATAATAAAAAAAAACACTGTTGATACCAAGTGCTGATGAGGATGTAAAGCAACTAGACCACATCTCATATGCTGCTGGTGGGGATGTAACATGGTACAGGCTTGCTAGAAAACAGCTTGGCAGTTTCTTATAAACATACACACAACGTACACCCTTTCAGCCACACTCCTGGGCATTTATTCAAGAGAAATGAAAATGTATGTTCACGCAAAAGCCTCTACACGAATGTTCATGTAAGTTTACAGTAATAACCCTAACCTGGAAACAACCCAAATATCCTTGAACAGGTGAATGGATAAACAAACTGTGGTACATCCATACCAAGGAATATTACTCAGTAGTAAAAGGGATCAAATGATTGATCGATGCAAACAACCTGGATGGATTATGCTGAGTGTGAAAAGCCATTCTTAAAGAGTTACACACTGTATGATTCCATTTACATAACATTCCCAATGTTGTAAAACTGCAGTAATAGAGAACAGGTCATTGGTTGCCAGGGGTTAGAGCTGGAGAAAGGGTGCAGCGATCAAGGGAGTTTCTTTGTGGTGAAGGAACAGCTCTGTACCCTGATTGTAGCGAGAGTTTCTAGAATCTAAAATTTCATAAATCAACACACACAATATTCATGTAAATACTGTTGAAATCCAAGTTAAGATTTTTACCTGAATTAATAATATTGCACCATGTCGGGTCCCAGCTTTGACAATATACTGCAGTTATATCCCATATTATCACTTATATTATCAGCAGAGAATCTGGGTGAAGAGCACGCAAGAATTCTCAGTACAACTTTTCCAAAATCTTGTGAGTTTTTAGTTCAAAATAGAAAGTTATATTAGAAATAGTGCATAAATACGTATAAAATTACAATTAGGGCTTCCCTGGTGGCGCAGTGTTTAAGAATCCGCCTGCCGGTGCAGGGGACACGGGTTCGTGCCCCGGTCCAGGAAGATCCCACATGCCGCGGAGCGGCTGGGCCCGTGAGCCACAACTACTGAGCCTGAGCGTCCGGAGCCTGTGCTCCACAACGGGAGAGGCCGCGACAGTGAGAGGCCCGCGCACCGCGATGAAGAGTGGCCCCCACTCGTCACAACTGGAGAAAGCCCACGCACAGAAACAAAGACCCAACACAGCCAGAAATTAATTAATTAATTAATTAATTAAATTTTTTTAAAATTTACAATTATGTTGAGTGCTGCAAAGGAAAGATACATGATGTGATGGAAACCTGCGCTAGCGGGATTGACCTTGTTGTGAAGGTCCAGAAAGCCTTGAAAATGAGCTGAGATCTATAGGAAGGGTAGAGGTTCATGAGGTGAAAAGGGCTAGGAGGTTATATCCAACTGCCTTGACCTCGGAAAAATTCAGTAAGGTAGGAAAATTGTTCTTTTCATGAACCTCCAAAGCGGAAACACATAAAACATACAGAAAAGCAGTGATGCCTCATCTAAGGTGGGTTGGGAAAGAAGGCTTCTGGGGCTTAGAAAACCCCTAAGCTTCTGGGCAAATTAGAAGGGCAGGGGGAGGGGTAGAGGGGGTGGGCGCATACCCCAAGAGTTCAAGTTAGGAGCCCTCAGAGCGAGACCCCAAATCACTGCAGGACTGCTGAGGTAGGTGCTAGCCCCAGCCATTACCGGCGAAGGGCTTGCCCGTTTACAGGTGTCTGTGGCAGGTTTACCGAGGGGAACTGTACGAGTGTGTGCCTGTGAGCTTCTTCTACAAAATGTTGTAGGGTATTCGAGAAGAAAGAGTAAAAGACTTTTTTCCTTCTTCATACGCCTCCCCTTTCAGCCTGGACCATCCAGTAAGGCACTTGACCTCTTTGGATTACAGCCTTCTCATCCATAAAGCGAACTAGACCAAATGACCTCTCCGTTGACTTAGCCTCTGCATTTGGTGATTCTAGTTTCTGATTTTTGACCTCTGTATTCAAATCATACTTTCATTTTTGCCTAACAGCTCACCCTTATGAATACTTAGCTAAATACGGAGGGAAATTGTCGTGTGTATATCATGGAAAGACACTTCCTTTTAAAGTCATCCTTTTGCTTGAGAGAGTTCAGTGGTGATCTGGAAGCTCAGATACAAGGCACAGACTGCATCTCTGGATCTCTGGAAATGATCTCTTTGGGTCAAATACAAAGAACCGTTCACTCACTAAGTTCCCATGAAAACGAGAAACTGGATGTGTTACGATATAGCCTTCCAACCAAGGGAGGATTTACATTTTCTCTTTATAGTAATTTGACTGAGCTAATATTTATACATTTAATAAAATTTTCAACATTTTAGTTAAAATGCTATTTTTATGTAGTCCTCCAATCAGGAAGATTTAAATTATATTCATTAGTGATATCATGTTCAGTGGCTGAAGCCATAACATTAGAGGGAGCCCAACTGATGGGCAGAAATATATTTGCTTAACAAAAAAAAGAGAGAATAAGACAAAGGCAGACAGGACTAGGAAGAGATTTTTTTTTTTTTGGAAGGCTGCCATTTTTCTACTGAGCCTCCTTCAAAGCAAATTATTACTTACCTTTCCACCTAGTCTGATAAAATAATCACAAATATTTTGAATGACTGCATTGAAAGGTGGATTTAGAACATTTAGTGCTCACAATGGTCAGGTCTAGGGATGCAGAATGGTTATGTATGGTTTCATTTTAACTCTCAACCAACCAAAACATGGGTGTTTATCTTTAAGCCCGTGGAGCAGAAGCATCTAACTGATCCCACTTGGGAGACAGACGGTGAATAATGGGCCATTATATTTTGACAGACACACAATTGCCTTGAACTTGTCAGGATTTCAGGTGTGGGGATCCAGCTACCTGGGGCAGTGGCTGGAATGTGATGGTTTCTGAGCTCCTGATCACGCATCTGCCCGCTGCAGCCCTTGTAGGGCCCAGCTCCATTTCACAGGAATAACTCACCTATTCATGAACAATGAGGTTCAAATTGTACTTTCCTTTAACACAACATTAACTCTCAAAGAGCTGGAAATTCGGCACTCGGATCCGTGAGCTTAGATTGCAAATCAGTCACTGAGAACATTATATGAGCAGTAATCCCATTAAATATATCATCTTGCAAATATCTAAATCCAGTTAATTAACTTGTATTGCAAAAGAGCTCGGAGATATAGCTTTCAGAGAGCAACCATACGTTTTAGGGCCCTAATTATACTTAAAGCAAATTCCAGGCTCTACTTTTTGTACAAAATAGGTGGAAAAATGACTTCTAAGGAAAAAATGGATTGATGGAGGGCTCCATTTATGAGATTTGAACAGAAATGATATCCAAACATCTAAAAAATTAACTGCTTTCTTGCATAAACTTTTTATTTGCATTGTAGGGATATTTTTTAATAAAAGGATTAAACAAAGTCTGCCATTTTAATTAAAATGCATAGCAATACAATGTCATCTTTACAATGGTCATAGAAATTAACTAGATCCTGGATTTAGCGATCCTTCAGAGTTCAGAATAATATGACTTTAGCATGATACCAAAACCCTCAAGATGCATAAACTTTAAAATAATCATAGCAAGGACTTAAAAATAAATAATAATAATTTCACCTAATGAAAATCCCTTTACTGAGTTAGAATAGTATGACAAAAATGCTGAATTTTTTTTAGTGGTCAATAATTATCTGGAATGTGCTTATATGTAGTTATACCACTGTCTGAGATATATATATAAATGTATATTTGCATATGTATATTTTGTATAAAATTTGCATAAAGAGAGAGAAAGTGTATGTGTGTGTCCTCTGATGACACCCACTCCCCTTCATGCTTGCTTTGTACCAGCCCCAAACCACTCACCACAGTAGATCTTGAGTAGTATTTGTCAGGACAATAAATCCTTCCAATATATGCTTTTCATTATGTGTCATGAAAAATCCACACCCTCTAAGTGTGAAATTCAGGACTGACTTATTTTGAAATAGTTTAAATTGTGGTTTCTCTAGACTATTGTTCAATACAAACATATGTATGTTTGCTATCCTAAGAAGAATAGCGATGAAGTATAAGAATACTTTTTATATAAATAGTGCTTTTCTTCCCAATAGCTCAAATTCTCATCCTATGCATTAAATCCCATTTATATGTATGAAGAATATATGAAATAAAATGTTTTTTAGAGTCGCAGCTTCAGCTGAAGGCTGGGGGTAGACACAGTTTTTAAAAAATGTCAACAGGATCCGATTTATTTATTTATTTATTTTTATTTTTGGCTGCGTTGGGTCTTCGTTGCTGCGCGCAGGCTTTCTCTAGTTGCGGCGAGGGGGGGCTACTCTTCGTTGAGGTGAGCAGGCTTCTCGTTGTGGTGGCTTCTCTTGTTGTGGAAC
>NC_041233.1:71988411-72001753 GCF_002837175.3 Physeter macrocephalus
CGGGCCTAGTTGCTCCGCAGCATGTGGGATCTTCCCGGACCAGGGCTCGAACCCGTGTCCCCTGCATTGGCAGGCGGATTCTTAACCACTGCGCCACCAGGGAAGCCCAGGGTCGGATTTATTCGTGCTAAAATCCATGACGCTATTCGGGGTTCAGTATCCTGAAGAAAGTCCTCCAGGTAGTCAAAGATTCTTCCTAACAATATCATTCTCGCTATCCAAACGTCACCAACATAAAGCATGTTATCTTATTGGGAAAATGTGTCTTACTGGGTGCTTATTCCAAAACAGTTTTGAGGAGCTTGTGGTATTCAAAACAGACTTAGAAAATAAAGACTTTAGTTCACCAACCAGCCTTCTTTAGGCACTTTGCAACTGGAATCTACAGAAAGTCACTTAGCCCTTAACCTCAGAATAGGTTTCTTCATCAAAAGGCTACCAGGTACTTCTGATAGATTGATAATTTCTGGGGAAAGTAGACTCACTTTAAGAAAACTTTTTAAAACTACCACTTTACAACCATCCTCTTAAGTGTTTGCTACATATTTTCTAAGTACTGTTTAGCAGTGTACGTGAATTATCATGTATTCCTCCAAATAGCTCTGTGACGTAGGTACTATAATGAATCCCCGTTTTACAGCTGAGGCAATCTACTCTGAGAAATGTGTAATCTATTCAAGGCCAAAGATCTAGCAAGTTAACAGGGTGAGATTCAAATCCAGATCCATCAAACACCAAAGCCTATACTTTCCCCTTCTGAGCTGCACCCTTCTGAGGACAGACACATTGCCCTATACCCTTAACTCTGCAGTACCCAGTTTTGCTTTTGTAAACACACATGAGAATTAAGAATACTAAAGCAATACAAATGCTTGGTCATTTGTCATCCAGTGGTGCAGAGGTGGTTAGATCGACACGTTCCACGGTAAACAAGGTGTCCGTTGGCTGAGCTTGGGCGGAACTTTGGGACACGAGAGAATGGAAATGCCACGTATGATATGGGTGATGGCTGTGTGAACATCCCCTCACTGATACGTTTTCTTACAGCAACACATGTATCACTTGTTTGGACACATTTTACACGTCAGGTGGGAAAGACACTCTTGGGTTCCATGATTTGAGGATGTAAGATGTGTGCATCTAGTGAAAGGGTTAAGTGCCTTCCAGGCCTCCCCGCTTTCCCCATCTCCTGGATCATGTTGTCTAAAGGCAAGGCTCCCAGCCCGACGGCAAACCGAAGACATATCCTAATGACAGTATAATTAGAAGTATCATTGTGGTAATGATTCTTTTCATCTGGAGCATAGGCTGCACAGAAAAGGCCTCCCATTCAGCTCGTTCCCCCGTCCATCCCTTTGCCTTTCCCTAGGTCAGTAGCACAGGGTTAATACCAGGTGTTTGACAAGTCCTCAGACTTGGGGCTCATCAAATTAATTAAAGAGAAACACATCCAAATTCTAGTGAATTATTTTACTTAAAAAAATGCCTCCCATTCATCTGGCTTGGTGGGTTTGATTAATGAAGATGACAAAGAAACTCTTGTTTCTGCAATCCACAGCCACTTGGTTCGGGTTCAGTGGGCCCAGGGAGAGGCATCCAGGCCTAAATCTGGTCTTTCTTTCCTACTTAAAAATCCAAAGAGTTGAGAAGTTTCTGATTTTATCAGACCCGCCAAGGCAGGAAAGGAAAGACAAAAACATCTTGATTCACTAACTTGACGTAGCTAGAATTTATTTGCTTAACTTAAATACCCCTTAGAAGACTTTTCTTTGTTTTTGTCACACATAGAATAATCCAAAACATTAGGAAAGCATTAGATTAATCAGTATATTTTAATATCCCTAAAACTAACAAACCCTAGAAGGATGCCCTTCAGAGAAACCCTCGCAGTACCTAGCCCCAGGCCTCCATCTCAGGGCTCTCCCACTGTGTCCTCATCCCCCTGGGAAAATCCCCACTGGTGGTAAATATCATGAACAAGGATATGTCAGGGTGTGAATTTAGGAGAGAAAAATAGAGGGTTTGATTCTTAATGGGAGTGATTTATTTTAATCAAATAATTTTTAATTCTTATGGATAATTAGGCATCCAAAGTATATCTTGGATAGAGTTGTTTGCTGCATTAGCAAGATATGTCTGTATAATTAAGTAAAGCATTTGAAAAGAAATTTGAGCATTTAGATTAAATTTAGATTAAAATGCATATGCTCCTGCCAGGTTAAAAATAAAATCCAACAGACAGCTGTACTAATAAACTTAATATATTAACTAAAGAATAGATATTTAAGATGTGGCTTTTAATAACATTAACCAAATTCATCATGACATTACGTTTTTAAAGCCCATAAGCTGTAAATACCTTCTTGAATTCTCCAAAACCCTAAAATGCCAAATTTTCCAATCCAATATCTACCCATTTGGTATTGAGACATTAAATGACATTTTATGATTATCTTTAAAATAATTATTTAGGCATTTGAACATCATTTTTAATTCCATCATTTATTTGAACCTAAAATTTAACAGAGAGACATTTTCTTTCACAAGTTACTCTTAAAATTTTGAATTTATTTCCTGGAACTTAAATGTAGTGCTGATTAAAGCTGTTTAATGAAAAACATCTTTTCCCTTCTATTTTTAGGCTGAATGCAAATCCAGTCTTGTCAATGCCATCTTAACCAGCTTTGACTAACAGTGAAAATTCTTTTATATCTGAGAAATGAATTCACACCTGTGATGTTCAAAAGTTTCCAGATTTAAAGTTTTCATATTTAGTCAGTCAATCCATATTCAGGTGATTCTCTTGTTTATCTGAAAAGAACAGAAACTCAACAAATAGATTAAATGGAGTCACTTAGGACAATGTGTCCTATGGGGTTTTAAGAAATACTAACTCTGTAGGATGTTAACAGGTATTATGGGGAAAAAAATAAAATAGTTTTGCTTTAACCCATTATTATAAACATTTTAAAAATACAGAAAAGTTAGAAGAATAGACAGCTTACAAAACTTCCTCCAGGTGAGCAAAGCTTAGCGGCTTCCTTCACTACAGGCCTTCTCAGGGCCTTTAATATTCCAATATACACAAGCAGTTTTCAAGAGGAGAACAGAAATATACATCATAGTCCAAATTTATTTGCAGCATCTTGCACGTTTGATGTCCCATTTAGTACCCTTGAGAAATGCTGGTTTATGGCAAGTGTAGAGGTTTTCGGATTTCCGTTTAGAACTCTACCTGAAAAAGCAGAGAATTTGGTGCCAAACAAGATTATAAAAAGAAAGCTGCTCTGGAGAAATCATGGTTTGAAAAAGTGATCAACATTTGAAAGGTTCACAGTGTAATGTTTACAAAAGAGTTGGGAAGCAGATTATCTTGCAGTTGATTTAAATAAACTACCATGTTCTAATTTGCTAAACTCTCCTTTCTCAAATGGACTCAGGTTGTTCTAAAAACCAGGCAAGGATTTGAAACTGGCAAGAAAATAATCCAAATGAATAAAGGTCTTGTTTCTCCTTAATCCTACCACTACCTAATAAAGTCCCTAAAAAGAGTGAAGTGTGGCAAAGTTAGATTTTTTTTTCAATTTAATGTGGTCACTGAAAGTAGGATTGTTGATGGTTAAGTCAGCTACAGGCTTTGGCAAAGGTTATTCTGAAATCCTCCTATGATTCTGGCTTTACGGTATGGGATCAAATCAATGCAAAATGTCAAGTCCTGTGTTGCGTTTCCCTACTTCCTGTAAATGTTAAGTTGGATTTTGGAATGCATGAGTATTCACATGTTAATGGTGAAATCAATTCATTTGTGAGCATGGTGTAAGACACAATAAGAAAACTGTTATCTGAAGACCGTTGTAAACCTTTAAAAATTTCTTATTATTACTTTATTTCACTTCTTGCTGTAATCCTAACAAGCGCAAACTCAACCCCCTTAACCAGCCTCATAGAGAAATTATTAATATCAAAAAAACCAAATCTTATCTTTCACTCTTATTTCCATACCAAAATAGTTTTGTTTTGTTTTGTTTTGTTTTCCCACCGTCTTCTTTTACCACCTAGGGAACAAAATCCCAACTATGGATTCAAAATGACAGATTTTGTGGGTTTTACTTTTCAGAGATGATGTCATTTGTGGGGAATTGTTGGGTAAACCATACACCCTTTTCAGAAACCTGCAATTACCTCTCTGAATAAAGAGATCAATGTCATGTTTCTAGAAATAATGGCTAATGATATGTCTCCCAAAAGGAAGTGGCGTTATTAATTACCTCACTGTGAACACACAGTTTATAGACAGCTCTGAGGGCCACTCGCCCAATTAAGTATAATGACTAAAGCTTCAGTTAGTCCATCTGTACAGCCTTCTAGATTAACAAGCCTGCAGCTTTACCAGGCTTGTAAGACTGATATGCAGTGAGGAGAGCTCAGAGGCTGTACCTGGGCTGCCTGGGAGATTTGGTATTATCTCACAGCAGGAAGGGGAAACTTGCCCTTCTTATTTTTAATCACCCATCTTTGTTTTCATGTGAGCTGTGTTGATATTGATCACCCCTCCCCCATTTATATGCCAAGGTGCACTAATTCATAGTATACACTTATATGTATTTAAATATGTATTAAAATTTTAAAATTTTAATATTCTATTTACATACTTATAAATAAATTATGTAAGTGTAAATATAGAAATTTAAAATATTATATTCATATATTTATATGTAGACTATAAAAGTATATATAATATAGAGCAATTTATATATAATTATATCTTAAATTTATATATAAATTATAAAGGTGATTGTATAACTACATACTTACATTTTATAAAAATATAAAAATATAGTAAAATATATAAAAACAGAACATAAAATATATAAAACTATTATATATTTTATATAAGTATAATACATATAAGATAGTATATATAAATATTAAAACATAGTACATAAAAATATATTAATACCCATTCACACATGAAGGTGGCAAGAACAACACATTATAACCAAGGCAGTCAAGGATAGAAGCTAGAATTTACCTTGGCCAAGAATAAAGGCATGAAATTTTTAAAATAGTGTATTACAAAATATGTATATATACACACATACATATTTGTAAACACATATTTATTACTATTAAATGCCCTTGTTCTTTCAAGCAGTAATGTAGGCTGATTATGGAGCCCTTACCGTAAATCCATGTTTTAAAATTAGTTTAATTCTTTTAAAGGAATAATTGTTCCTTTCCATGACAGCCTCAATATAATTTATTGCAACGGCCCTACATTGTTCGCTCCCTTGTTTTTTTTCTAATTGGCTACGGGAGCTGCATGTTGAGCTCTTAGGAATGATAGGCAACCCTTAGGGATGGGTTTTCAGGTACAAAAGGGTGGGGACACCTGGGCCCGGCACCTCGGCCTCATTCCCAGGCTTCTAGTGACCTCAGGCGAGTCCCAGAATCACACTGTGACAAGGGCTGCAGCTGGACCCTGGGCCCATGTTTGGACTCTCAAGTACGGAGGATTGCTGGGCTGCCCTGGGCTCCCCAGCCCCCTGATTTACAACTTCCACAATGAATCGGTCCCTCCCCACCTGGAGAGAATACCGCCTCCTCCTCCGCAAGGGCTTGGGTGGATTAGGGATTCCTCTTAATAAGTCTCTTTGAAATCCTGCAGTGAAAAGCAGGGGGCCGGCCTAACATCTGGGGGCTTCCTGAGCAAGCACAGATTGGCCCACGCCACGTCCTTACAGATGGAGGGCAACGTCAGCTCTGCCACCTGCTGCTTCACTTTAGGTCATTCTGAAGGTCAGAAAACGTGATGATTCACCCAGGACAGGTGGCCATGCAGCACCCTGGTCATTGCCCGCAGCAAAGACATCCAGGCAGTTTCCAACCTGCTCTTTAGCTCTGCTACAAGGATCAGGTCCGGGTGTAGGGGGATAATCACAGCTCTCAGATAATTAAAGCTGGATTCTTGAGCCTATCAGAGTCTGGGTTTTGTTTTGTTCTGTTTTTAAGCACAGTCACCTGTTCTCTGTCTTCATCCTCCCTTCATTCATTAGCAAATATTTTCCGAGCACCAACCACGTGCCAAGGCATTATCACCGATGAAGAGAAATGATGAGGCAAGATCAGAACCCCACCTTCACCATCTACTGACAGTGACCTTGAACAAATTTCTCAACCTCTATGACCCTCAATTAACCCACCTGCAAAATGGGGACTATACTCTGTATGCCAAAGGGTTGCCATAGAGATTACATGAGATAATAAAGTACTACATGTGACTCGCCTGATGATTTGTTTAATACAGTTGAGGAACTTGGTAAATGGGTGTTCCTTCAGTGTTGCCCCCAAAGGTTGGTGAAAGCATTGTGTCTGTCTGTCACTAAGGAGACGTCACACTCCCCGGCTCGTGAAGATGCTGGGCTCTCCATGGCTCCCACCTGGGCCAGAAGTGACTCTTTCCTTATGGGTGGGTAGGCAGCTGGTGTGCAGAAGAGTTAGAAATATTGTATGTCTGTGTGTCAAATGTGTTGTCCACCCAACTTGGATGTCAGGGAACCCCTGGAACATTCCTTTGGCAGCTTTAAAAATGCCTGTGCTTTCATTTTATAAAACACGCAGATTTAAATTATGTTCTATTATGTTTGAACATGTATAGCATGAACGTGACCCAAATTTCACTCCTAGAGAAACACTTGCATGTGTACACCAGGAGACCTGGACAAAATGCCTATGGCAGCATTGTTTATGGAGCAATAATTAGAAACAACTGAAATGCCAATAACAGTAAAATTGATAAACAGTGATATAGTTACTCAAAGGAATACTATGCAGCAATGAAAAGTAATGACATATATCCATGTGCATAAATCCTAGAAACATTGAGTAAAAGTATGTCACACAAGCATATGCAGGGTATGGTTCCATTTATCCAGGTAAAAACATACAAAAATAAAAATATGCATCTATGTATACTTTAGGGAATGCATACACGTGTGGTTAAACTATAAGTCAAGGGATGTCAATCACAAAATTCACAATAGTGGTTATCTCTGGAGGGAGAGACCAGGACAAGTTCAGTAGTAGTCAGGGAACACGTATAGTCAGGGGGAAGGGAGAGCTTCATATGTGTTGGTGACATCCTAGTTTCTGAGTTGGGTAATGGGTTCACAGGTGTTGATTCCATAATTATTTTTTAATCCATACATATGTATTGTATATACACATGTTGTGTTATATTTCATAATAAAATATTTAAATGTTTCCCATTGCATTTGATTCTCGGAAACCAAGAATTTCCTAGGAGAACGAACGTGTATGCATACAAGTATGTTCCTTATAGCATAATTTATAGAAGTAAAAGTGGAAGCAACTAGAATATTCCAATATGGAAAAAGACAAATTACGGCATGTTCTCTTTTTAAAGAGAGATTTGGCTATTGGCTTGTAAGAATGGAAAACTAGAAAATGAATAAAACTGCCACCTTCCAAAATACTACTCAGGACTAGAAATTAGAAGGTGGGATTCCTCCAGTGTTTGGTCTATTTACTGACCAGAGATGTTCATTTAAATGTTATTTCTGCCTTTATCTCAAGCCACAAGAGCACAATGATAAGTAACACTAAGCTCACACTTTTTTAAAAAAAATTATGAGTAATCGCTGGCAGAGACTTTTTAAAGGCTTTCTCAAAAAAAATATATTACATAAACCAGGGAATTAGACTTTGAATCAAGAGTCTTTTTTTTTTTTTTTTTTTTTTGCGGTACGCGGGCCTCTCACTGTTGTGGCCTCTCCCGTTGCGGAGCACAGGCTCCAGACGCACAGGCTCAGCGGCCATGGCTCACGGGCCCAGCTGCTCCGCAGCATGTGGGATCTTCCCGGACCGGTGCCCGAACCCGTGTCCCCTGCATCCCCAGGAGGATTCTCAACCACTGCGCCACCAGGGAAGCCCCTGAATCAAGAGTCTTAAAGAAATATGATGGTTGCACCTCCTACCAGGATGGAGGTTGATGGGCATGCAGGAAGCCCTAAATTAGAGATCAAATCAGTAAAGACTGCTGTGCTAGAGTTTTCCTTCCCTTTCTCCCACCCACAGCACCCTCTCTGGGCACTAGAGAGTCAAGCAGTGATTCTCCAGGGCCCTGTCCTGCACGTAACCCTTGATTTCTTCACAGCTACGTTGTCTTCAAGTGTCCACTGGTGTTAAGATGTGAACCTAAGTTATTCAGGCATTTCCTGTTTTGATACACATTGGTTCAAGCATCTTTATGTCACTTAGTAAATGATGACCAAATCTTTCTTCCAATCGCCGAGCTCACCCTAGCATTCCCCCTTCCCCCACTCCAGATTGGCAGGGGACCCGAGGATTGCTTGGTCCAGTAGCTGCCTGCTGGTCAGCAGGTCTAAGATGGATGGTCCTCAGTCTACGTCACTCCCCTTCTGAGGTCTCAGGATGGGAGCTCTCCTGGGTCATTTGGACTGTCTCAGACTCAGAGAACATCAAGTCCAGCCTCGAGCCACAGAGGCCATGGGCAGTAGGCTGCAAGCTTTGTGATGGAATGTGGCAAGGCCAGACACTCGGAGAGAGGGTCTCTTTAGAAGATGTGAGTAGGGGCTTCCCTGGTGGCGCAGCGGTTGCGCGTCCGCCTGCCGATGCAGGGGAACCGAGTTCGCGCCCCGGTCCGGGAGGATCCCACATGCCGCGGAGCGGCTGGGCCCGTGAGCCATGGCCGCTGAGCCTGCGCATCCGGAGCCTGTCCTCCGCAACGGGAGAGGCCACAGCGGAGGGAGGCCCGCATACCACAAAAAAAAAAAAAAAAAAAAAGAAAATGTGAGTGGTTCACCTCCCATCCAAGAGTTTACTTACTCATTCGCTCAGCAAATATTTAGTGAGACCCTACTCTGTGCCAAGCGCTGCCCTGGTTGCTGGTATGCAATGGTGAGCAAGACGAACACAGTCCCTAATCTCAGGCAGTTTACAGTCTAGCAGGAAAGACAGAGAAAAAACAAATAAGCAAAAATTACACTTTCTCTGGCCAAGAGCTAGGAAAGAAACAAAGAAGAAGTTGAAATAGAGAATAATCAAATTGGGGAATAACACACTTTAAACAGGGGGTAGATAAAGCCCCCTCTAAGAAAAGAAAAGAAAAGAAAATGTGAGTGGTTCACCTCCCATCCAAGAGTTTACTTACTCATTCACTCAGCAAATATTTAGTGAGACCCTACTCTGTGCCAAGCGCTGCCCTGGTTGCTGGTATGCAATGGTGAGCAAGACGAACACAGTCCCTAATCTCAGGCAGTTTACAGTCTAGCAGGAAAGACAGAGAAAAAACAAATAAGCAAAAATTACACTTTTCTCTGGCCAAGAGCTAGGAAAGAAACAAAGAAGAAGTTGAAATAGAGAATAATCAAATTGGGGAATAACACACTTTAAACAGGGGGTAGATAAAGCCCCCTCTATGATAGTTCTTTAAGTTAAGAAGGATGAAAAGAAATAGGACTTGGAGAAGAGGAAGGGGGAGAGGATCTTCCTAGAATTGGAAAGGGAAGACACAAATCTGTGAAATGGACCAGTATCTGGCATGCTGGATACCATAAGTGAAGCCCAGTGGGGTGGAGGGCAGTGAGTGAGGGGCCAGAGCAGGCAGGTGGATGTGGGCCAGATCACGTGGTTCCCCTTCCATGTTGCATAAGGTCTGCTTACCCAGCACGTGGGTCTAAGAGACAAGTCAGCTCCTTCCTCCTGTTCTCGCCGGGTGACTTGGGCCACCATCAGAGGACCAATGCTCTGTTTAGACTTAGAGGGGCTCACTGGCCAGTCCTTTCCAGGCTGTGCTGCAGGAGGCTCATGCCCGGGACACGCTGACTTCTAGGCTGATGGAGACAGCCTCCTGAGTGGTCCTGCCAGCCCATTCCCAGACCAAGGGCACCCCGTAGCCTTCTAGAAATGTAATCTGGGAGCTGTTATTTAGGAAAGGTGGGTAGGTAGGCTAATCCCCATAGCCAGCAGTCCCCCAGCTCCTAACTGCTCATCACCAGTTCCTCCTTATGGGAACTGAGTCATCCTAAAGCATTGAATCATCTCAGGCCATTCAAATAGGCTTGCTCTTCATAAAACCCAAAGGAGGTCCAGCCCGAGGATTAGATAAGTCTGAGAATGCAGAGCTGTGAACAGAGGGAAATCAAAGGGTCTGTCTGGCTCACAGGGCAGATGGAGAAAGCAATGCTTTTCCAGTCACACACAGCCCCTCCTGTTCTCTGGGCCTGTGGCTAAAATCCAACAGTCAAACGATGGTGGATGAAAGGCACAAAAGCTAAAAGTTCCTGACGAGAACTTTATAAATGCTTAATGGCAGCTTTGACTTTTCTACTATGTTTTTTCATGATATATAAATAAATATATATAAATATATATATATATATATCTCATGCCATGAAATAAAGTGGAGAAGTTTTTAAACCACCTGTAATTTCACTACTTCAACATAAATATTTTCTTCTTTATATAGTTACTTCTAGTCTTTGCCCTTAAACTTTTTTACATAGTTGTAGTTGTATATGTACATACTTGTGTTTTTAAATTTTATATTGTACCATAAACGCTCTTACATATTCCTTCCACCCTTTGTAGCTTACATTTTAATAACTACATTATTATATTACCAAGTAAATGGATTATAATTTATCTAAGCAATACCTTTCTTTTGGAGATTTATGTGATTTTAGTATCTTGCAATAATGGATAACCATGAAGTTGATATTTTCATGCATATAACTTTTTTATTTCAAATTTTGTTGGAAATATGATATTATTAATTTTGAAAATACATTTTTTCATGTATATATTACCATATCTTCTTTCCAACTGTCCATTATTTTTCCTAAAGGTGCTCCCAAATGAAAGCAATTTAGTGTGAAGCTGCCTTTTGGTGAAAAATTGTCTCTCATAATGCCTTGTGATACTAAAGATTCAGATGTTGCTTTGGTCAACTTCCCATTCAGACTCATCCAGGATGTCCTGTGCTTTTTCTCTGTGGAAGAGAATTTGGGGCAGAGGTCTTCTCTAGTCTCAGTTCTTGCAACAACTTTTCCCCTCTTAGATCTACATATACAGCTTCACAGAATGAAGAAGTTCCCCTCCCTTGGGAGAGGGGAGAGGACAAAGGGGCCTGCCAGTCACCAGGAAAGGAGCTCTAAGCCAGAGAAGAGTGACGCTCCAAGCAAGTCAGAAGTCCCTCCAGCAAGGATGGTGTAGCCTTCCCTGAGAACATATTACACTCATTCTTCCTTAATCTGCTGAGTTAGAGGCATTCTCCCTTTAGTGTGATTCTGACACCGCTGAGCAAACTTCCTAACTTTTAAATCTGTGTTTAACTAATCCTTAGCACTTGCAAACAAGGGCACCAAAAATAGAAGTATTCTCTTAATGGGGTTGCTTAGGGAAGAATTTTCTCTGAAGATTTTTTTTTTGTTTCTTGTGAAGGAAAGTGTTAAAAAAGGAGGTGGGAAGGAGGTAAATGGGCAGAAAGTTTCCCTTTGACAATTCTGTTAAGATTACCTAATCCTATTTTTAGCTCTCCTAAACAGATGGGGCAAGAAGTTACAGCTGTGGCAACTTTGATAAATCCAAAGAGGGACATTTCTGAGACTGACGTTTATCAATGTATCCATAATTATCAATGGAGAATTCATGTTACTATAAAATAAAAAATGCCAAAGAATTCACTTCTTTACTGTCAAATTGAGATTTGATGGAAGAAACAGCCAGGCAATTAATTATATTTAGGAACCATGCATCTTGGCTTTGAAGTTAAATGTATTTCCCTGTGGCTTTATATCGAGAACAGCTTTTATTAAATTCAATTACTTTTCCCTCTGGTCCACTCCATAAAGGTGCACTCGTAGAGAAGGATGGCTCTTAACGGAATTATTTCCACTGGAAAAGATGATGATCGAGTGGGGTTGGTCACTAAAACAAGTTGGTCCTTTATAAGCAAAATAACAGATGATAGGCTGTGTTCCTAGTGGTCTTCAAGTTCAACTGCTTTCTCATTAGCCAACAAAACAAAGAAAGAAAAGAAGAAACGAGAGGGTCTCCTTATTTTCCATTTTGCTTCTTTCTTGCCTATATCACCATCTAACGCCTTACCCTTTCGCAGAAGAGATCAACTCAACTCATCTATGAACCCGTGGACCATAAGATGCCTCTCAAGATGATCCCAGCATTAGAACATTGTTGGATTTGGAATGGGCCAGGAACGCACAGTCTGGAAAGATCAGTGGGATGAGAATCATCAATTCTAGACCCACCTCTGTCTCTAGCCACATAAGACTTAATCATTTCCGTTCCATGAACATTATTTTCTTCATCTGACCAGTAGGCACAGTGATTCTTGCCCTCCCCATCCCATATGGTCATTATGAGGATCAAGTGAGATGGGTGAGATAACACGTGATAGTTGCAAAGCTTTAGCACCATTGTTAATAATAATTTATGAACTAGCAAGTTTCTGTTTCAATGCCATTTAAAATAAACTGTGGCTTTGTTGAGTAATTTTCTTGGCCAAGTGTGCTCAGTTGTATCTTACTATATCTAAAGAATGATTTTTCTCTCCCTAAGCCACACAAGCAAAAATGTTTTAAAAACCTGATATATTATCTGGTTAGAAAGTGACTGCAAACGTTGACTGCATCATTGACCAGTCAGGTGGCAGCTCCCAAGGAGGGCATTTTCTAACCAAAAGAATAATGCATTTCTGTAATAAAATGACCAATTTTACAAGTCCCAGGCATTGCTTTAAAAATGGTTATATTAGGATCAAAAGCTTCAGGGCCACCTGGGACCAATAAGTGGTCTGTTTCCTTCAGAAACATCATCTACTTTAGCCCCAATCCTATGGTTCTGGCTCAGTGAGATTAAGAAGCATGAAAAACACAAGGTAAGCCCAAAGAGCTCGTAGAAGAATTATGTAGGTAAAATTCAATATTATGGGTAGGGAATTTTCCTCCAAGTTTGTCACAGAAAGGATCCCAGGTTATAGCTACAATCAGCGTGCCTTCTACCAGCAACACACTTCCAAAGCTGGATTCAAACGCTCAGCAGCAAAATCGACAAGTGGCCTGGCTAAATGCCACTGAACTTGGTTGTTCAGTCATGCTGTCCTCCCTCATTTTTCTTTCTTTCTTTTTTTTTTTTTTTTTTTGCGCGGTATGCCGGCCTCTCACTGTTGTGGCCTCTCCCGTCGCGGAGCGCAGGCTCCGGACGCACAGGCCCAGCGGCCATGGCTCACGGGCCCAGCCGCTCCGCGGCATGTGGGATCCTCCCAGACCGGGGCACGAAC
>NC_041233.1:72002060-72005010 GCF_002837175.3 Physeter macrocephalus
GACCGGGGCACGAACCCGTGTCCCCTCCATCGGCAGGCGGACTCTCAACCACGGCGCCACCAGGGAAGCCCTGTCCTCCCTCATTTTTCATCGCTGATACTGTTGGGGACATGAGTTCCAAGCAGTGTCCGTTTCATCAGGCGTATCATTACCACCACTTAGGGAAAACCTCCTTAATGACAAAAGATAATTAAACTGCCACATCAGGACATCAGGTGGATGGAACACATCTCCTGGCACTTTCTTTGGGTACACCGGGCTCGGCTGTTCTGTTGGCTTTAAAAGAAATGAAAAACTCAGACGTCCAATGTGTTGACATCACAGCACGGTGATTAAATCTCTGAGAAGTTTTTTGCGTGGTTTAGTCAATGGGATCAAGGTGGGGCATTGGAGATGGTTCTGAGCTTAAGGTGCTTGGAACATAGTATGATCACCATGGAAGGGTAAGCGGTAACACAGGTGGTGTATCCTCATTATCAAACTATTATGTTGATTGTCTACCATAGGCAATGAGTTTATATAGGGTCCTGGGGAAAGACACAAGAAAGCTGCTGGCTTGCAAGCTGCATTAGGCAAAGACCATGTCAGTCTCGTTAACTTATTTATCCATAGCGAGAAACATAAGGCCCAAAATGTACTGTTTTCAATGAATGCTTTATAAATTGAAGAATGAACAAACGACTAATGTTTAAGATATTAGGGGTAGGCCTCCAATAAGATGATGGAGTAAGTACAGACGTCTAACCACACTCTCCCAAATCCAATCATCAAAAAATACGAAAAGAAGTAAACTTACTTCTGGAAGCTAAGAAGGGTGCCATTTCCTTACCAAACGTTTCGAGGTCCCTTTCACATAGATAATTTTGTCTTTGCAAGAAGACTCTGTAAATGTGCTCATTCCGTATGTCACCTTTTGAGATTGGCTTTTTTCACTCAGTATAATTATCTGGAGATTTCTTCAGGTTGTTGTGTGTATCAATAATCCATTCCTTTTACTGCTGAGCAGCGGTCCATTGCGTGGACACACCAGCATTTTTTAACCATTCACCCGTTAAAGGACATCACGGTTGCTTCCAGTTTGGGAAATTACAGATAAAGCTGCTATAAACATCCATGTACAGGTTTTTATGCAAACATACACTTTTACTTCTCTTATATTTTTATCCTAGAACCAAAGACTGGAGATTACCTTATGGAACCAGCTTCGGCACGTGCCTTCTTTAGAACCAGTCACTGTGGGGAGAGTAGAAGGAGAAGAAAATAAGTGCTGAGTGGCTTCACCTGCATCAGGAGCTCCACCTTGGGGTAGGAGGCTGGGGTCAGCTTCCCTAGAATCATAGGAAACTCCAGACAGCATATGGATGGTCAGGAAGACGGCAACATGGAGAACTGACCACGGTAACATCACACAGTGTGGATTCTGTGTTGTGAGCAGCTCACTCTCCCGGTGTGAAGGTCTAACCTCAACTTCAGCCTTTGCTCCAAATTTCTGCACATGAAATTTGAGAGCACGTGGAGACCAGGCCCCTCTTGCTCTCCCTCTCCTCCCTCCACGGCTACCTTCCTCATCACACACTAAACTGTCCTTTCACCCCTGCATGACTGCATACTTCATCGTCTGCAGGGGCCGACCGTTCCAGAGGGCTGCCAGCCTCTGCCTTGTGGATCTCAAGGTAAATTGCCTTAGAGAAGGAAGGAGCAAGAAGAAATGGGAAAAACCAGACCGTGACCAACAGAAACTCTACTAAGAGCCCTGCCCCAGGCTTCTTGGGGACAACAGCCCATCCTTACCTTTTACTCTGACTCGGTCTCCTTTCCTCCTGCCTCCCACCAACAGGGTCCCTGCCATACCGGCAGCTGACATTTACCAAGACTACATCTCATGCCGTTTTCTAGGTGTGTCACGTATATTTCATTCTTACAACGACCAATTGCTCCACTTTAAAGATGAAGAAACTGAAGCTCTGAGAAACTCACTGACTGCTCAAGGTCACACAGCTAGGAAGCATCAGTCAGGATTCAAATCCAGGCCACCCAGCTCCAGAGCGCATGTTCTTAACCACTATGCTGGCTTCTCCATCATTCGGAGTTACCATGGCTCATCACTTTCACTCAAATGTTGGGGAGCTAACCAACTCAATAACTTCCCTCAGTAATGCAATTAATGATAAAAGGAGATAACAAAAGCCAGCAGTCATGGAGCACATACTCTGTGCTATAGGCTCTACACTAAGCACGTTGACTATAAAGCTGCTCATGTCACACAGAAATACTGTGGGGAAATGAGGCTTAGAGAATGTAAGTAACAAGTTCAAGGTCATTCAACTAGTTAGTAGGGGAGCCTGGGCTTGAACCCAGGTCTTTTGATGATGCCAGACCCCATAACCTTGGCCACTGGCCTGTGGAGGGGCTGCACTTCGGTCCCTTGGTCAGGCTTAGGTCCAGGGGGATCACACTTTCTCTCTCAGGAGGATTTTCATTACCCACAACTCCAGGAGTTCATGACACCAAAGCAGGGTCCTGGTTGCTCAACACTTCCCCAAACGGACACACCAAGTGGCCGATTTATTTGAAGTCCAGTGTTTTAGACGGCACCACCAAACAGACTGGATTAATTCTGAGCTAAGCTCCTTAAGAGCAGGGCTCGTGTTTATTTTATTCATTAGTTTATGCTCAATTATTAGCACAGTGCCTAGCATATAATAGCAGCTCAGTAAATACTCAACAAATGGATAAATGAGCATTATTTTAGCCAAAGGGTTAGCATCCTCTTTTTTTTTTTTTTTTTTTTTTTTGCGGTACACGGGCCTCTCTCTCCCGGTACATGGGAGAGGTTGTGGCCTCTCCCGTTGCGGAGCACAGGCTCCAGACGCACAGGCTCAGCGGCCATGGCTCACGGGCCTAGCCGCTCCGCGGCATGTGGGATCCTCCCATACCGGGGCGCGAACCC
>NC_041233.1:72005032-72107125 GCF_002837175.3 Physeter macrocephalus
ACCCTCACATACCGGGGCGCGAACCCGGTTCCTCTGCATCGGCAGGCGGACGCGCAACCACTGCGCCACCAGGGAAGCCCAGCATCCCCTTCTTAAAAAAAAAAAAAAAAAAAAAACTTCTTCCCAGGTTATGCGGCAGGTTTGCACCTTGCTGAAAATACATGTCACGGAGCAAAGCAGGAGAGTATGGAATCATAATCCATTTAGCTCAGCGATTAGACCTTAATGTGACTAAATTCAGCTGATGGAGACTTGGTGTTTAGTAACGCTAATGCTACCTTGATGCTTTTCCAAATGATGAAACCACTGAGAAAAATAAAATAGGAGGAAAGCCAAGGAGAAAGAGATGCATACAGGAGAACCCATAAGAGCAGAAAATTCAGGTCAGAAGTTCAGGAGGAAAGAAAAGTAAAGACTAATACCAATGAAATAGAAAACACAGAGTAATCCCAGGCAAGGGGGTATCCGGAAGAAGCTCACAATGCTGGGGCCAAAGCAAAGATTACAGAGAAACTTTGGAAAAGCAAAAGGTCAGAAGAAAAGCAGAAGTCAAATAAATAATGAAACCTGCATGAAAAAAACCTGCCCTGGGGCCCTGATAAATGTAACTTGTCACATACAAAGGAAAGGTTAGCAAAGGAGCATGCTAAGGAGATAGCAGAGATAACCTGGGGAAGAGTTTTGCTTTTAGGATTTGATTTGCTTACTCATTCTTAAAAGGAAGGTGAGCACAGATGTTCAATGACATCAATTTCCCAGGAGTGGCTGGCTCCTGTTTGCATACCCACAAATAAAAATAAAGAAAACTCGCTACATTCCTGGCCTATTTTACTGTGGTTTTTAAGACAGAGCAAAAGATGGGCTTTCACCGAGTATTGATGGCTTAGAAGGTCCCATCAAACACTTTGATATTTGCCTTTGAAATATTCTTACCTGTTCTCTGATGGATGTGGGGTTGTCAGGGTTGTCTCTGTGGTCCAGAAATGGGTTCGGTGAAACCCATACAGGGGCCTGGCTAATGTGCGTTGATAACAACTTATCCCTAAGAAGGAATCTGCCCAAGGTCACGTGGAGGGTTCACTGCAAGATGTGGCCCATCTTGCCCCCCACCAAGCAGGCTGGCACAATCAAACCTCATGTCTTCACTGCCTTTGATGAGCCTTTGGGGTTACTTTGCTTCATTGAGAAGCGACCAACAACACTGTGTTGTAGCACCATCTGAAAAAAGCGTCTGTCATTTTAAGGGGTATTTTTCAAAGGAGGGTATTCCCTAGGAAGGTGTGGGGTTAAGTCAAACCCCACTGTCCACTCAAACCACACCTTTCCCCTCTTCCCACTGGGATTACCCTGATAAGATCCGGCCATAAGAAGACCGAGAATGACTTTGAGTAACAAATGTAGTTACCAAGGGCGACCTGGGGAGAAAGGTGTAGGTGTGAGCTCCTTCTCTGGCTGTCTTTATGAGTCTCCACCAATCGCCTTCACCCTAGTCAAAGCACTGAATGAAAAGATTCGTCAGACTCTTTTTCTGCCCTGAGCCTTCACACGTGCCGTTCAGTCTGCCCTTCCCCCATCACTGGGCTCAGTCTTCCGTCTTAGGCCCCACAAAGAGGTCACCGCCTCAGGGAAGCCCTTTCAGATTCCTGGTCTTAAGTAGACTCCCTGACTTTACAGACTCACAGAGGTCCATTCTTTCCTTGCCAGACGTACTACTGCTTGTAATCACGAGCTGGCTTATCTAATTGTGTGTTCGGTGCCAGCCCCGGAGTCCCCTGGACTGGAAGCCCCATGAGAACAAGGGCTTTGCGCTCATCTCTACCACTGGATCCTCAGGGTCCAGCAGCATGCCTGGAGCGGGTAGTGGGCCCATCGCACAGAGTGGGTCTCCAGACATTTGCTCCACAAATGCTTGCATAATGCTCAAAAGACACTGCTCACAGATGTATCCGTGATTCTGTGCAGCATTAGTAAAGCTGACAAGGCAAAGCAGCTTTCAATTACGAAAATTGGAAGGCGAAAATATAGAAAACGCCACATTCACTCTAAAGAACAAATTCATCAAGGATTTACTATCAAGGATCTATAACAATATCTTATGCAACCATTTTGTACTTGTTTATAAAGTACTTGTACTAATGCCCAGCTCACACAGCCATCGAGGGGCAGAACTGCTTTTGAACCCAGTAGTGCGGTTCCAAGACCCACTAATCTAAGATTCACAGAGTAAAATCCTAATTAAAACATTCAATCTGGATTTAACCTAGAATTGTGGCACACCTGTATTTTGAGGATGGGAGGGAGGGTGGGAGGAGAATGGAAGTAAGTATAAGATAGAATTGACCTCATCCTGCACAAGAAAGAGAAAAGTAATCGAAAATGCCTAGAAATCATGATCTGATGGAGTGCACTATACATTTAATAGAGAAAAATGGAGATACATGTCAGAAGAAAGAAATAGAAGAAGCCTCTAGCTAAAGTAGGATTCGACAGTGCGCAAGGAAGGCATGGAACTATTATTTTTAACTTTTTCCCTTTTAGCAGTTTTTGACATTTTAAAATTATTTGCATTTATTACTTTGACAAAAATGCATTTGAGGGAAGAAAAAAAAAAACAAACTTGCACCAGCAATAAAAGACATGTTGAGTGACCTGGTTCTTAGTTTGCTGAGAATAAAACAAAGAATAACTTTGTTATTATGTGCTGTGTTCATTTGTTTACTTATTTGTTTGTTTATCTATTTATTTAAAGGAATTGGCTCAAGAGATTGTAGAGGCAGACAAGTCCTCCAGTCTGCTGTTGGCAAGCTGGAGACCCAGGAGTGCTGGAGGTGTAGCCCAAGTCCAAGTCTGAAGGCCTGGGAACAAGGGGAGCTGACAGTGTAAATTCTAATCTGTGGGCAGGACCAATGTCGGCGCAGATAGTCAGGCAGGTGAAGTTCCCTCTTACTCAGCACTTTTGCTCTATTCAGGCCTTCAATGAAGTGGCTGACGTCCACCCACATTAGCGAAGGGGCAATCTGCTTTACTAGGTCTACCCCTTCAAATGTTCATCTCATCCAGAAACGCCCTCACCAACAGACCCAGAATAATGTTTGAACAAATATCTGGGTCTCCCATGGCCCAGTGAAACTGACACATAAAATTAACCATCACACATGCCATTAAGACTTTACATCTACTTTATACACAGATTGCTGTAGTTGAACTACTATACAGATTTCCAATATTCCCAGTTTCATTTGCACTTTCACTAAAACTGCTCAGTATCATATTTATTTTTAAAAATCTTTTTAAAAAATCATAAAAATAAAAGAACATTAGAGATTGTTACAGTCCCGTGGTTCCCCTCCCCTGCCCCACTCTCCCTGGTCCCTCTCAAAAGGCTGTGGCCTCACAGATTCATGAAAAAATACGTTGCATTGTTTGGCATATTCTTTTCAATAATCATGAATATTCTTTTCAATAGTCATAAACAGTACCATACTACACAGGCCATTCTGCAGCATGCATTTTGCACTCAACGTGATTTTTTTTGAGCTCTATCCAATTGACTATTGCTCTAGGAAAAATATAAAAGCATGCTGCCAGGGAATTCTCCTAAATTTTCATATTTCATTCACTTTCCCCCTCTCAACAGAGCTTATTTCAAACCTCCTTTTTTTCTTTTTTCTTTTGTTTCAATCTCCCTCCCCCTCTCTATTTCTGCACTTTCCTGGGCCATCTCATCCAGTCCCAGAACTTTAAATACCACATTTCTGTTGCTGGTGTCCATCGGTTATTCTCCAACTTTGACCTCTCACCTCTCCCTAGAACTCCCCATTCACACAGCCACTGTTTATTTAACTGTGCCATCTGGATTTCCTAAGGGCATCTGAAACATCTCCTGATGAAAAGGGGCGGAGGGGCTCTTGAATTTCCCCTCAAGCCTGATCCTACCTGGGTCTCCTTCATTTCAGGGAAAGGCCCACACCCGCCCAACATGCTTTAACCAGTTTTAGGAGTTATCCCTGTTCCTCCCTTTCCTTCACTGGGTCTGGTTGAACCAAACCTCTGAGAGGATATGGCAGGAAAAAGGACGTGGAAGGCAGCTGACATCTGTGTCAGGCAGCACCATCTCAAGGCCCAGGTAGGAAACAGAACGGGAGAAGCGGAGAAGCGTCTGGTTTAGCACATAATGCAAAGGTGATTGGGAGCCGACCCTCATCCTCTGTCAGGGGCGGGGTGGGGTGAGGGCTGTGATGGCCAGGAGACTACAAGCTTATTTTAGATGGTGCAGTTGCCGGGCACAGCTGGGGATTGAGACCCTCAGCCCAAGCTGGCTGGATCTTTTCAGAGCAGTTGAAAAGCTGGATTTTAAGTCTTAGTAACTAATTCAAACCATTTTTATGTATTGCATAGGCCCTGATTGGGCCCATACGTCACCACCCGGCAATCGTGTGTGTGTGTGTGTGTGTGTGTGTGTGTGTGTGTGTGTGTGTGTGTGTGTGTGTGTGTGTGTGTGTGTGTGGGGGCGTGTAGAGAGAGCTGAACCCTTCACCTGTGGAATCTGATGTTTAGGGTCATTTTCATAAGTGATACTTGAAGCCATGGATGCACATAAGATTTTTAAATAAAGGGAATAAGAGAGAGAGAGTTGGCGGACGGGCGGTACTTGAAATGTACAGGTGTGAGCTCACCATCCCCGGCTCACAGTACACCACTACACCATACGCTAGTTATTGTTCCATGCGTGACCCCCTTTTTCATATTTTTTAATTACACTGTTTATTTATTCTTTATTCCCTACTCCTACTGCACACCCCGACCATATGGAATCACTCCAATTGACTCGAAACTTTTGTTTGTATGTGTTCTTGTAAAATGAATACTGTTTTGCATGTATTTTTAATTTACATAAGTAGTGCTGTTATATAGATCTTACTCTGTTTATTGATTTTGTCAGGACTATGTTTCCAAGTTGACCCATGTTGCATTGTCGATATCTATTCTGTTACTTCCAATCGCTGCACGGCATCTGCGGTATAAGCCTCTCCTCCTCTCCACCCCCCCACCTCCTACCATGCCCACTCTTCCCAGCTGCTTCCAAGTCCCACTCTGAGAAACAATGCTGCAATGAACGTCCTCGTACCAGTCCTGTAGAAACCTGTATGAGCACCTGCTTGGGACATACCTGGAAAGGCAGAACTGCTGAGTCATAAGGCACTCATGCTTACTGTGCGTGGGGCACTGCCTTCTGGTCTCACAGATGGGGTAGGAAGATGCAGAGATTCCTACATCCTCACCAACACTTGGCATCGTCCAACTTTCTTCTTCCCAGCCTAGTGGAAAGTGATACTTCATTGCTCTGAGTCCAATGAGTACTTCCAGAATTAACACAATCATTTTTCTTGGGGACCTCAACGGACTTTAAAAACTCTTTGTGTTTATCCTCAGACCTGAAAGGTAGGTGATTCTTCCCATTTGATAGTTGACTCACTACGCACCAAAAGGCAAAGCCAAAATCTTATTATACCTCTTAAATTGTGAATTCCACCTACTGGCAAGGTGGGATGGGTGAGAACTGCCTTTCTAGACATTGTATTCCTCCATCTATTCAGCTCAGTATTCCAATCACTAGAATGTACTTTCTACTATGATGTTTTGTCAAATTCAAAGAAAAATGAGTCACGTAAGTATTGAGTTGGCCAAAAAGTCCCTTTGGTTTTTAAGTAAAAATAAAAAGAGACGTTTTTCATTTTCACCAAGAACTTTATTTAACAACATAGTCACCCTTTTGTTCCACTACCTTCTGCCATTTTCAGGCAACTTCATAATTCCATCTTCCCAAAACATTTTATCTTTTTGAGCAAAGAACTGTTCCAGGTGCCTTTTACAGTCTTCCAGGGAATTGAATTTTTTTCCATTAAGAGAATCTTGTAAAGACTGAAATAAATGGAAATCCGAAGGTGCAATGTCTGGTGAATATGGCGGATGAATCAGAACTTCCCAGACAAGCTGTAACAGTTTTTGCCTGGTCATCAAAGAAACACGCGGTCTTGTGTTATACTGATGGAAGATTATGTGTTTTCTGTTGACTAATTCTAGAGGCTTTTCGTTGAGTGCCACTTTCATTTGGTCTAATTGGGAGCAGTACTTGTTGGAATTAATCGTTTGGTTTAACGGAAGGAGCTCAAAATCAATGACTCCCTTCCAATCCCGCCATATACACAACATCACCTTCTTTGGATGAAGACTGGCCTTTGGCGTGGTTGGTGGTGGTTCATTTCGCTTGCCCCATGATCTCTTCCATTCCACATTATTGCACAGTATCCACTTTTCATTGCCTGTCACAATTTGTTTTAAAAACGGAATGTTTTCATTACGTTTCAGTAGAGAATCACATGAGGAAATACGGTTAAGAAGGTTTTTTTGTCACTTAACTTATGTGGAACCCAAACACCAAAGCGATTAACATAACCAAGCTGGTGCAAATGATTTTCAGCACTTGATTTGGATATTTTAAGTATGTTGGCTATCTCATGCGTGGTATAACGTTGATCGTTCTCAATTATTGTTTCGATTTGATGGCTATCGACTTCAACTGCTCTACCCGACTGTGGAGCGTCGTCCAGCGAGAAATCTCCAGCACGAAACTTCGCAAACCACTTTTGACACGTTTGATCAGTCACAGCACCTTCTCCATACACTGCACAAATCTTTTTTCGCGTTTCAGTTGCAAAACGCAGTTGCAACTTTTTCAGTTCCGTTTTCACCTTTCTGGAAATAATAAAGCATAATATGCCAAAAATGTTGATTTTTTTTCTTCCATCTTCAATTTTTAAAAATGGCTACACAAAACTTCACCAATTTTGATACGTCCTTTTTTAAATGCACGCTGATATGACAGCTGTCACATACAATCTAACAAAATTGTTTCGAATGAAGTTAAAGACAACTAAGTGCTACTAGAGCCATCTTACGGAAAAAAAACCGAACAAACCTTTTGGCCAACCCAATAGAAATCCAAAGCATAGTCTGTAAAGTGAACTTTTTCCAGTGACTTAAAAAAAAAAAATCACAGTCCCAATTTCAGGTGAAAGACACCCTGGACACAGAGAGGTTACTCTAATAAGAGCATATTATGATTATCTGGTCCAGTCTTTATTGATGTTGCCTTGTCATTACAGAAGTTGTTTTTTTCCTTTTCAGTATGGCATAATATAATCCCCCAATACTTAGAACTTAAAAAATGTTTTCCCTAAAGCAGCAGGGGTGATTATCATGAATGATCAGTAAATCTGTCAGCATTAACACACCAAAGTAACTTGCATCAATCTACGTGAGACTTGTCAGAAGGCTGGAAGGGCTTTGCTGACACACAGTCTGTCAGCTCTGGAGCAGGGCTGCTTGGGTGTGTGCTGTGTTTTGTTTTCCATTCTGCCATTGCAAGAATATTATGGGTAATTTAATATTTTCTAAAATATTGAAAATCCTTTTAATTGAATAAATTTACCGAAAAGCTTCATAGATTTAAATGGTCTTATGAGTCATTTACTAGGAAAGATTGATTTCTTTAAGAGGATCCAGCTGTAACTCGCCTGGAGCATTGAACAAATTCTTCAGGGGAACTGACGACTTTTTTCTCGTCAGTCTAGTTGAAAATGATACTCAATAGTTGTATTTATCAGTGGGGAAAACTTGTTTAAACACATTCAGAATGCTGCTCCTGTTTTTACTGAATCTAATCCTTCTGTTTCCCTTATTAAGAACATTTAAATATAAACACAATCAAATTTGTTCTCTGTGAGCTGTTAAAACCCAAGTGTAATACAAAGAGGACCAAAATAGCTCTGTCGTAATTCACATTAGAAACGCAACACCGTTTACCTATTTATAGGACACAATGATAACACCCAACGAGATAAAAAAAAAAAAGAGTGAGGAAGAACCCCATCCACAATAAACCTAATGAAATTGAATTTCATAATCCTAGACTGCAGATTTCTCAGGACAAAGACCCAGTGTTAGCCTTCTTTATAGACTCAGTTCCTGGAAATGAACCTGGCTCCCTGTAGGTACCTATTGAAATTGCAGCGACCACAATAAATAACACCCCCTTCTTCCCTGCCCGAGATACACAGAGGAGTCAGACAACTGGAGACAAAAAAATCAGCTTTATTCAAGATAAAGCTAAATTAGAGGGCATGGCGGCACTGTGAATACAGAGTGGGCTTCTGAATCCTTCACCCTGAATTAGATGGAGTTGGCCCCCCAGTCATAGGCAGCTCTGGCCAACTGGAAGTCCCCCTACAGGTGTGAGTCTGTGAGCTCACTGCGTGACCGAACGCCCCAGAAGGCGGGCAGCCTGCGGCCAAGCTGCCTCGGAGCCAAAGACGCGCACCTCCCTTCCTAAACCTGTCAATCAGGTAAGCCACGCCCCCTCTTGGCGGGGGACGGGGTCGGAGAGAAGCTGGAAGCTTCCAAAGGCTTTTTCCTTCTGGAAGCAGAGTGGGAACTGTTGCCTTTCTATAGAGACATACACCCGTGGAGGTAGGTGAATGCTTAGTAAAATAGAGCGAATGTGGTGTTAAAATGATACCGGCTTCACTAGGGCTAGAATTCTCAGCTCAGTTCTTATTGTGGTAACCAGAATATGTGTTAGCAAATACCCCTCCAAATTTAAAATTCACCTCATCCCTTAGATCCATGTTTTAAATCTGCCTTCTATTTAGATTAAATTATGTAATTGTCAAAGGAATTACTTGGTCATACTTTTCTTTCTACCTTTTCATTTTATTTCTGCTCTGTTTCATGACTTAGTATACTCTTTCTGTAACCTGTTGCTGGGGAAACTCAGTAATTCTAAGCATAGGCAGCTATTTGAATCAGGACAGTGCTCCTTAATGACCTTAACAGACTAGAAAGAAAAATCCTTGTTATAGTGCTTTCTGTTTTGGGTTTTAGAATTTCCGGATGTGTGACAATTTTAAACAAACGATCACTCCGATTTGGGATTTCGGGCTCAGATCAAAGTCACCATCGTCATACACTTAGGGAGAGGTGATGAAACCAGGCAGGGCTCTGTGGTGTAGAATGCAGACACGCAGGCATGGGCGTCCAGGGGTGTTTGCAGAGTCGCTCCCCTGAGCTTCCCATCAATAAGGAAGACACCTGGGTGTCAATGCTCTGCAGGTGTCTCCCACACACTGTGGTCTTTGATTTTCACAGGGTTCCTTTTGTATCATCTTAGCCCTGGGTTCAGATCAGGGTTGACTGCTCAAAACTGAGCTTCTCAAATTACAAAAAACAGTAAGACCTCCTCTCGATGTTTAAAAGGCACTTTGTAAAAAATAGAGGGGAAGAATGTAAAACTCCAGACGTGGACTTTTAAGGCTGGGGGAGACTTTGGAGATCATCAAATCTACCAGCCCTCCAACCCACTTCCTCTTTTTATGAAATGGGGAAACAGAAGAAATCAAGTTTAGGAACTTGAACAAAATTGCAAAGCTCATCAGTGGCCAGGTCAGGGCTAGAACTCAGTTTTTCTTATTCATCTCTGCTTCTCAACTGTTGGAAACTTTAAGGAAGAATATCCAAGAGTCAAGAGAAGAAGGCAGTGTGACTGCTACCTCGTTACCTGTAGCTGTGTTTACTGCTCATTTGCTGAAGTATTTCATCAAGGTCAGCAATAAGTTGTAGATTGCACGTTCTGGCCCAAAGCATGACTGTCTCTTGGTCCCCATAATTTTCCAGCCTTCATTTCTCTTCACAATACACTTTATACTACAGTCACCGTACTAAGGGTCCAACCCCACCGGCCAGATCACAGCTCAAATCTGGGAAATCCAGGTAAGAATTGATCCCTGAGTTGGCTTCCTTGCTTGAATGGACCCATAACGTAAATCATTAAATTAGCCTTGACTGTTTAAGATTTATTTGTTTTGGGTGTTGTTTTGGGGATCCTGGGGATTCCAGTGGAAAGACAGGAAAGCTTTTGGCATTAAATTTCAAAGTGTGAAAGTGAAAAGGTCAACACCAGGGTGAGAAGGGGCAGGAGGGCCCCCAGGGAGGAAGAGGCAAAGGCACCCCCTCCAGCCACATAGGCGTGCGCACGCGCGCGCGCGCGCGCGCACACACACACACACACACACACACACACACACGGCCCCCCTAGGCGCACACACACACACACACACACACACACACAGCCCCCAGGGAGGAAGAGGCAAAGGCACCCCTTCCAGCCACATAGGCGCGCGCACACACACAGACACACACAGACACACACACACACACACACCAGCTCGAGCAGTCACCCTAACGGGCACGCATGTTTGGAATCTGTGTCTGCAAAGGCGTGGAGGCTGTCCCAATCGGGTCTTCCTGGTCTCTGAAGAGGCCATCAGCAATTTCCATCACAGCTAAGAACCGGACACCTGGGGCAGCCACAGGGCCAGCCTGCGGGGAAAGGAGGGCAGGAAAGGCCAAAGATGCTGACAAGAAATTCATGACAGCCCCAGAGGGGGAAAAAGGGAAAAACCACCCAAAGAGGCCCAGGAAGGAAGACTTGGCCAGGTGGCACCACTTCAGTTTAATTAGACAAAGGCAGGAGGAGGGGAGAGGTCTGAAAGAAGAGACACCTGGGGAGCCAAGGGGGTCGGGGGCAAAGGTTGAGAAAAACAAGCCACCTGGGACCCTGACAGAAACACTCTCCACTGGGATGAGGTGTAAAGGAGGCAGGTCAAGGAGCCTGGTGGAAACCAGAGTGCAGAAATGGACGCTGCGGAGAGGCGGGGGCTGTCCATGAGGCAGAACAGGCCAAAGGAAGTAGGAGTGGCAGGGACGTTACCAAGAGAATGTCCTCACCTGGTAATAATACGGGATAAATGTCAAATCAGGAGGATGGCACAAAGAAGCCTAACCTAAAAAAGTCTTTTCTCTTGTTTTTTGTTTTTTTTTTGCTATAACTGTTTACAAACAGTATGATTTTTTAAAATTGAAGTATAGTTGATTTACAATGTTGTTAATTTCTACTGTACAGCAAAATGACTTAGTTTTATATATGTATATATATACACATTCTTTTTTATACTTTTTTCCATTCTGGTTTATCACAGGGTATACTGAATACAGTTCCCTGTGCTATACAGTAGGACTTGTTGTTTACCCATTCTCTCTATATACTAGTTTGCATCTGCTAACCCCAAGCTCCCACTCCATCCCTCCCCAACCTGTCCTCCCCCTTGGCAACCACTAGTCTGTTCTCTGTGAGTCTGTTTCTCGAACAGTATGATTTTATGAGTCAAATTAGATCTTTTCTCTCCATTCTTTTCATTTAAAAATTTCAAACTTTCTTAGAAGAGTTGAAAGAAAAATACAGTTTACACCCATATATCCTTCATCTAGATTTACAAATTGTCAACACTTTGTTAACATTTGCTTTTTAGCTTTCTAGCTGTAACCTTTCCCCTGAGCCATTTGAAAATAAGTTGCAAACACCAAAATGCTTCATTTCTAAATATTTTAACATGCATTTCCTAATAAGGCCGTAACCATCACATACCTGGGGAAATTAATATTAATTGTATTTAATAATATATAATTCATATTTAATTTTCTCGATTGTCCCCCAAATCTCTTTCTTTGGCCTCTTGTTCCTAATCCAGAATCTAATATTCGGGCAATAATATTGTCCAATACATTTGGTTATATCTCAGGAGACTATTTTAATTTGTAGCAACCTTTTTGGTTGTTGTCTATTGTTTTTTCATGACATTGAGGTTTTATAAGATAACTGACTAGAATAAACTAGCTTCTGGATTTGTCTGATTGCTTTCTCATGATCAGATTCAAATTCATTTATCTTTGGCAAGAATACTATGCAGGAGATACTGTCTTTCCTAGAAGGAAAACATACCTTAAAGGTTTCATCTCACCTACAGGACAGAAGAGGTTCTAGTCAGAGTAGCATTAAACCTGTTCTTTTCTTTACAATTTACACTGATGTCATGGTTTCTCCCAAAAAAGATTTTCAATAAATACCTTGGTTATAAGCAGATCATTAAAATAGTCATCAAAAAGCCAGTTATGAATTGAACACTGATTTCGATGCTAAGATTCTAGGCAAAGAAAGCAATGTGGTAAAGAAAGTCAATTCTAGAACTTCACTGTCCAACTCCTATAGAAAATTAAAAAAGAAATTCCTGGGCTGAATTCTACCAGAAATGTATCATAAGAAACATGATGGGCAGCACCTTCCACTGTGGTTCTGCAGCAGAAGCAGCATCAATCTTCATGGAGAGCCTGGGTCATGGGGATTCTGTTCTCTAACGGGAAGGGCCCCATGTGTTCTGGATGCCAGATGTGTGAGTGGGAAAGCTGGCGGGTTTGCAAATGGAGGAGCCTGGCTCGTCTTCTTGACCAGATGGTGAACCACTCACCTCAGCAGGGCAGTGGTTTACTTGAGGCTCTGATACAGACCCCCAAATCATATAAGGGTGGCTGAAGTCTAAAATCAGGCTAAAAGTCAAATATTCCTAAATTAATCAAAAGATGTATCTTATTTAATTCTGAAAATGGCACAAGAATATGATGAAAGACTAAAACCAAAAGGGATTTATGAGAAACTAATGTCTCCTCTGCAAACCCAGCATATTCTTCAGAAATAACCACCATCTCAATATTCTTCCAGTAATGTTCCTACAAATGCATACATACCCATACGTATTTTATTTTATTTTTTATTTTTTTGCAGTACGCGGGCCTCTCACTGTTGTGGCCTCTCCCGTTGCGGAGCACAGGCTCCGGATGCGCAGGCTCAGCGACCATGGCTCATGGGCCCAGCCGCTCCGCGGCATGTGGGATCTTCCCGGACCGGGGCACGAACCCATGTCCCCTGCATCGGCAGGTGGACTCTCAACCACTGCGCCACCAGGGAAGCCCACCCATACGTATTTTAAAATGCAAATTACTAGAGCACTCTATCTGTATTTTTCTGTTGCCTTTTTCTACTCCCTTAACAAAGTAATTGGGTATTTTGGCATACCAGTTTATGCATGGATCTTGTGCTTTTTACTTGCTGCCTACTATTCCATTAGACAACATAAAGTGTTTGACCAGTGGCCAATTTCTAGTACTTTGTTACTATCAACAGTGTTGCAGTCAACATCCTGACAAATACATGTTTGTATACACTTGCCAGAATATTTGTAAGATAAATTTCTGGAATAAAATTGCTGGATCAAAAGGGATGCACATTTAAGATATTTATAGATATTATAAAATTGCCCTCCAAAGAGCTTGCTTCAAGTTACACCCCAAATGACCTAGTATCCATGTCCCCTTTTCCTGGCAAGTCTGTGCTTTAACACAGCTGAGCAACCTGATAGGTAAAACATGTCTAATGTCTAATTTGCAGATGTTCATAAGGCTATTTGGATTTTTCTTCTGTCTGCCTTCTGAGTATTTTCCTAGTGGTCTTTTTCTTATGGGTATATGAGGGCTTTTTATATTATAGAGAAATCAGACCTTGTCTGTCATTTGTGCTGCCATCTATTCCCCTTTTTGCCATTTGCCTTTTGATTTTGTTTATTGGATTTTTTGGTGGTGTTCAAATGTTTTAAAAGTTGTCTGTGGTCAAAGGTATCTACCTTTTCCGTTATAGCTTTAGGTTTTGTGACTTGAATAGAGAGGTCTTCTCTGCTGTAAACCAAACCAAACAGAACAAAACTCCCACATTGTTTTGATACATCTCATATTTTACGTTTAAAATTTTAATCCATATAGAATTAATTTCGGTATAAAGAGTGAGGTGTGGATTTGAACTTGTATATTTTTCCAAATGGAATTCAGTTGCCTTAAATCTATTTATTGACTGACCCACCTCTTTCCCATTGCTTTGATGTTTGTTTTTCGTCTTTTGAAGGTAATTACTCTCAATTAAAAACCTAAATCAGACTCATTAGATGTTGGGTATGAAAATTTTTCAGTTAGTTTATTTGATTTAGAAGCTACTGGCAAAAAACATCCTTTTAAATACAATTCTAAATCCATTCAGCAGTTGATACTTATTTTTCTCCAAACCAAAAACTCACGTGTCATAAATGTTGATGAAGGTTTCTTAAATACAATTTACGTTCATCCATCTTTCATTTCTCAATGATACGGCTGCAACCCAAGTGGTGAATGAAAATGAGTTCTCCGCAATGCAGAAAAGGATAACATAGACCATCTGCATCATTACCTTTAATTATCCAAGAAGTGTCTCTATACTGGAGATAATTCCGTGGTTTTTCTGTTTGCTCCAATCTTGCTTGGAACACCTCTCAGGTTTCAACTACATTTAAAAAAAAATTAAACTCATGCGTTAACAAAGAGAGTCATGGAAAAATTGCATATGAGCTCACCATTAGTTCTTCATGCTACCAGATACATCTACCATTACCTCATTGTCTAGGATCAGTATTTGTCAGATGACATGAAGTTCTACCCTCACAAGAAAGTAACACTCAAGTGCAATCAGTTGGTGCTGCTATGATTAACTTGAGAGTACTTAACTGGTTACTTCAACTTGAATAGGCCTTAAAAGATTCAAAAATGCTCCTTAAAAAATGGGGGCGGGGCATGGACTTCATGAGCCCTTGGTAGACATCACTGATGGATCAGGGCCCTATCTCCGTTTGTCCATCTTGCTCAACTCTATTATTAGCATTTAGAACAGTGCTTTGCACATAGCAGGTATTCAGTTTGTTGAGTTGAAGGATGGAGAGAAGGATGGATCAATGGGTGGCTGGGAGAGCCCAGATGAGGCTTCACCAACTTCCTCGACACAGCAGCTGTTCATTGAGCAATTATAAACACTCAAGATGAAATCTATTTACCGCGCTGCACTGAGGTTTTATTCTGGACTCATTTTTCCGGACTATTCAACGAAAGACATATATATTAAAGAAAGCACTTCAGTTAGAAAAGCCTATCTTGCCTGGTGTTCTTATCGAAATGATTTATTTATTTTTGTATCATGATATAATTCAGAAAACTGTTTTTATATCTAAAGTTTCCATAAGACTCCTAAACAAAAGTGGATCGATGTACTCCCTGTTTTCAATTAGGGACCACTCAAGGTTTCTTTTTCTCATTAATTACAAATATAAGCCAAATTAGAATGAGAACTCCTCCCTTCATCAAGGACAATGGAAAGTGTTTTTATAATAGCCGTGGTTGCAATATTTTAAAGTACAGATAATTAAAAATCTCAGCATGCTGCCAACCAAATCACATACAACGAAAAAGTACAACCTTCTTACACCATATTTCAAAGCACCAGCACTGAAGTCCTCCTTCCCCTCCCTCCTCTAACAGGCATTTACTGAGGACCTGGAATGTGACACGTGAACTCTAAATGGGAGGGCAGCAAAGGTGACCAGCTAGCTGGTTCTGTTGGGCTTGCATACAAATGAGCAGGGCGTGTAGACAAGTGAACAAACATGAAGAGTAGCAGGTGACCAGCCCCCACTAAAGTAAAGGAAGGAGTGAAGTTGACTAAGCATGCTTCTTAAACTCTGGTAGACGGCCTATAATTTAAGACCAACATTTATTTCTGCCTGTTCCCAGTTTATACTGGCAAGGTTTTGGTAGCAATCATGTCTCCTCTAGATCCAACTTCCAACTGCTTGTTAAAAACCTTTTTTATTCATTTCAAAGGGGCTGGCTCCCTTAGAGGATAACATCACTGTTGATAATAGATGTTCGTAACAATAATATGGATTTTAATAAAAAAATAATCTGATCACTCATTCAACAAATGTTATTGAGTACCGACTAAATACCAGGCACTGTGCTACGCATCAACGTTGGGGATACAGTGACCAGAGGCTCAAAGTCTTTGCCAGGAATTCTTTGTCTATAGTTTTTAAATAACTAGTAGACTCAAAGACAAGGACAAATAAATGTACAAGACGGTGGTTTGCTGGAGGTCAGCAAAGATCAGATGGGGCACATCCCACGCAGTGGGATGAGCAGGATTGGAGGAAATGCCAAATAAAAAATGTATTCATACGATGCCCCATCCCGCAGAAGAGCTGACGTGATTTACAAACATACATACAATTCAAAACGATGAAATAAACGAGTCAGGACAAAGAGAAATATGGGTATAAAAATAATAAAGGTAGGAGTAAGTTTACCATGCATACTGAAATTCGTTCAGCTACTAGAGAGTGCTGAACACTACTGACTGCCAAATGGAAGAGAAACTTAGATGAAGCTTGTTCAACTGGTCGATTCCCTCCACAAATAGGAAGAACTCAGCACAAAGACAACTGAAAGGCATTTATAAAATGACTGGCCAGTCTGTGGAAATCAACAGAAGGAACAGTCCCGAATTATTTTAGGTGGATAATAATAAATACCTAGAGTGTCTGTGATAAAAAGAGTAAGGATCAGACAAAAGGTTGAAATAATATGCTAATACCCCCAAATAGTGAGTTCTATGCAACAGTCAATCAGAAATTAAGATGTGGTACATAGCTGTGGTCTTATTAAGGCTTTTGACAGATGTGCCTTTGGAGTTTGAGGTCCACCCAATGAGTGAGGTTACTCCTGCTATTGTGAGATCCAAAGGTAACAATCACTAAACAAAGAGAAGGTTTGATTCCGAGGACATCTGGCTTAGGCATCAGAACACGAGAGTTGAAAGCAGTTAGAGAAGGCACCGCTGAAGGGTGAGTACCAGGCTTAAGACTTACCATTGGCCAGACATTCCCGTGGCCTGGTGGGAACTAAATTTTGTCCCACGTATATACCATTCCGGCCCATTCTTAGAGGCAGGCGGCATCACGACAGGTGTCTAGGCTACAGCTCATCAGGTGGTGTGACCTTAAGTGACAACAAGCCTCCTGGGAGTGAGCGAGTCTCCTTAGAATCACTCCCAACTAAGAGGCGGGTGGACTAAGAATCCAGGTGTCTACATGCAGCTGAGTGACTTAGGAAACCTTCCAATCTTTCACAACAAGGTCCCTTGCTCTGGGGAGACCCACCCAGGGCGCCAACCTGCCCCCATCCTCCACCAGTTCAAAGGAAAGAAATAAATAGCTTCAACCTCCAACAGGATTAAAGTACCATCCAAGGCCTACGATTTCGCTGCACCCAGCTCAGTGTTTCCAAGACTACCAAATTCAACCTGATGCTCCCCCCAAATCCGTCCTCCAGGGATGACCCCAAGACACCCAGGTTGTCCTAGTCCCAGCCTCCCTCTTGGGCCCGCTTCACAAAACAGCCTGCTTATCCTGGTCCCCATGCAGCTGCCGCCGTCACTCTGCAGTAACTTCGCACACTTAATGAGGTACGCTCAGAAGGACAATTCTAAGTAGTACTAATGCCAATATTTTTATTTAAGATCTATTCACTTAAAGTCAAAGTGACATCTTAAGGCCACTCAGCAGAGCAATTTGCCCAGAATAAGAAAAGAGCTTCAGTTTTGGAAAGACTTCCTGCTAGATTTAAGACCACATTTTTTGTTTTTTTAATTAAAATGCAAGGATTGTCTTCACAAACTCTTCCTGAATATTTCATGTGTTTTCTGCTTTATTTGCTGTACATATCTTCACAGTGTGCATATTATTCAAGAATTCCTAACAGATGGTCTCAAGTGCTACATACTATATAGCATTAAGTGAATAGCTTGGTAAAAAAATGAGTCAAGGATTAAAATATTTTATAGCTTATAAATCATGAAAGATGTTCAGTAACAGTATATTAATAAAATATCTTTAAATGTAAACATAAAAACACTAAATACTGCTATTGGATCAGTCAACTGTTTATGACAAATGACTTATTTCTTAAAAGTGCTTGTCCTATATGGTTTCAGATTATAACCTAAATTAATCTGAGGTTGGCAACTAGTTTTCCCGTGAGCCTCGCCCACTGCCGCCTTCCCCACCCAATTCCCCAGGCTTTTCCTGCCATTTCCCCCTCATTAATGCCTCCTTCGTAACTAGGAAAGGAAATGAAATTCATAAGCCAATGTTGTTACTCTTTGTCTAACTTTAGCAAAATTTTGCTGAAAGAGGTTGAAAGCACAGGTTCAAGTTGAGGATTCAGAATCAGACGTGATTTTAATGACCTGTGCTCTCTAGTTCCCTTTCTGCCAGAGGGTAATCTAATGTTTGGCACCGAAGTTTCCACTGAGGGTTTGAGAGTGATGATTGAAACAAACAAGACAAAAAACCCAACAACTTTTGCCAGTGTTCAGATGTCTCTGAATCCATGTTACACTGTTAACGTTCTAGCCATTTTTCCACCGAGGAATAAAAACCAATAAAATACTCTGCTATTGGATGTTCCTCTCTCATACCACCCTTATTTTAAATTATGTTATTTTTAACCTAATGCATAATGGTCTTTTCCTAATCATCCAGTGTTTCCAGTATCTGATGCAAGATCTAACAAGACTCTTACACTTCATTCTAGATTTCCCTAGAAACGAGAACTCGACTCAGTTTTGATTGTGAAAATAAGCTTTTTATGAGCTATTTGACAAAATGATTGTAACTAGCAAAGTTACAAAGTGCCTGTTAAACAGAACCTCTCACTTCAACTCACAAGTTGGCTTCAGTTGTTATATTAAGGTTCATTGCCCAATTTCACACATGCATTCAAAAATTTCATTCTACCGCATTCCATATGTGGCTGCATTTTCTGTTTCCTTTCTACACTAATATCTTTTACCTCGGTTTTCAAGGCCTCTGCGAGGCTGAGAAAGATGCCCTCCTTAACCAAGCTTGGCCGCCACGTCAGAACAAAGGAAGACGTTCTGGCAGTTTCACATTAAGGCCCGTGTGCATTTTTGCCTTCCCCATCACACCAGCAAATCTTACTGCACAAACAAATCAAGAAATCAAAGAATCAACGGTATTAACTCTGTATCTACTCTGCATAACGCATTGTGCATTATCTTACAAGCATTCTATCTATATGAAGTTTCATTAGACTTAAGTTTCTTTAAAACACAAAATATTCATTTTATCAAAAAGCTAAAAAAACAGGTTCATAAATTAATTCAGGACTGGCAAGGAAAATTACATTAAGTTAAAAAAAAATTCTCTACAGTACATTAAACTAAGAAAAAAGGGGGTGGGTGGGTCTCTATCTCAATGGTAGTCAGATTTGAATGTGCATTTGAAACACCTGGAGGGCTGGTTAACAGAGCTTTCTGGGTCCAACCCCCAGAGTTTCTAATGCAGTAGGTCTGGAGTCGGGCCTGAGAGTTCGCATTCATTCTCCCAAGTTCCCAGGTGATACTGCCATTGCTGCTCTGGGGGCAACACTTTGACAACCAGTGATCTAACCATCCAGCTTTCCTGATCTGGCTGGCGTCCAAAAGTACAGTAGAATTTTAAATAGTGGATGTACAAAATCAAAGAAACTACGGAATCAATGACCATTATATTTCAATTGAAATATGTATTTTATACCCTAAAAACACACACACACACAACAACACGTTGACTTTAGATGACTGGAAATTGTCACATACCATACGTGATGTGACCTTAACACAGGACAGTACACACACACACACACACACACACAACAACACGTTGACTTTAGATGACTGGAAATTGTCACATACCATACGTGATGTGACCTTAACACAGGACAGTATTAAGTGCTAAACTGATCTTTGGGGCACTAATAGTTTTTATATAGTTTTTTACCAAAAGGCAAGACCGTCATAAATAAGATACTGAAAAATCATAACTCTAAACACCAGAGCGGTGGCCCTTGGACTGTAACTCAGATTCACTGTGCTGTTCTCCCTCTGAAAAGCATCTGCACTGCCAGGCTCAGGGGCAGGCGTACCTGAGAAAGGCTTTTTCTTTACTGCTGTAATAAATTTCAAATGAGCTCTACCCTCTTAACAGATTTTTACATGCACAGTACAGTGTCATTAACTGTAGGCACCATGTTGCACAGCAGACCTCCAGAACTTATTCAACTTACATGACTGAAACTCTATAGAGTCACTGAATCGTTACTCCCTATCCTCTCCCCCCTCCCTCCCAGGAGTCTTGAGCTGTAATTCCGTCTTACACATCACACATGCCCCGCACGCCCCTTGGCCAAGTCAGGTTTTGATTAAACACAAGATCATCTGTGGGGGAAGTAAACAACTACACTCTGCACTGTTCTGATGATGATGACGACGGTACATCAGAAACAATGACTAAGGAAAAGACTGAGCACTAGTGGCCTGCGGTTTTGTGGGTTTTTTGTTTGTTTGTTTTTTTAAAGAATCAGTTGCTAACACGTGGAAATCATATTTCACATAAAATCTATATTTTTCAGTCTCTGAGATGATCAGGTTTAGCAACCCTGGCCTCGCTTTCATTTCCATCTGGCCTTTCTGAGAGAGGCACAGCATTAGAACAAACCTATGTGGAAAACAGCCACTTTAACAGAATAATGACTCTCTACCTTCAAATTACCTCAAATATTTGTCTCGGTAGACTAAGAAAAAATAAACGTGTGTGCTGCAGATAGACAGAAAGGGGAACAATCCAGAGAAATACCAGGGGAAGTAAAAAGATACAATAAATGGGCCTCTAAAATTGAGGGCAATTAAGGACCAGGAAGGTGTTCTGGCCTGCAGAGAACTCCCTTGTTCCAAGAGTGTATGACTTACCTTCAGGACCACTACGTGTGGATCACGTCTCATAATCTAGAATAATACAACTGCTTAACACTCTGCCACACCCACACCCACACCCACACCATCGTCCCAGGCCCTTAGATTCCTGCTTCCCTCAGACAGCATCTGGGATGGACAGGCATATACCTGGACTGCAGGCTGAGAGGGCTGGAAGTGGGCATGAATTAGTGGTCTCTGCCATGAGATGGACACGAAAAAGTAGTGAGAAATGCCATGGCTTTGCCAACTCTACTCTACTCTTGAGTTCCACAAATAGCTGTTTTGTTAGCTGTCTTCAATTTCCTCTGAAAGCTTGTACAGTCCTTACCGTAGAGGGCTGTTGTGAAGAATAAATGAAATAACGCATAAAGAGAAAGCACTCAGCATAGGTCTTAGCCTCTGTATAAATACGCAGATGTAATTTGCTACCAAACAGTAAGTTCTGTCCCTGTGAGGGGATATCTTATACACAAAGGGCTGCTAAACAGTGTCCATGCTAAACCTTACTTTTCAAAACTATTTTCATAGTGAAGTGAGTCTGTAGGTCTTACAGAATACTTGCTGCCATACATCAAATAATAAGACGCGTCCTACTGTATTTTTAAAAGACAAGGAGGGCTCATGTACAAATGAATATTCATGCTGTTTTATCTGCGATAAGAAATTATGACAACCAAATTAAGATTAAACATTTTAATCAACTATAATAAACCAATAATCATATATAAAAATTCTGATTCATGCATCAGATTACATAAATTATACAACTGTCATGTTACATAATGCTTACATACTTTGGAGTTTGTACCTGCAAAAATGTATACAAGTTACTAGAGCATTTTACTAAGTGTAATACTCTTCAGTTATAAATAACGCTTGTTGTACCTTTCAAATACCTGCTAAATATATACATTTCTAGATCTGCAGCATTTTTTTTTGTACCTCAAAATCAAACCACCCCTAAGATCGAAGACTGACAGGCCCAAATGTATCATTTGTTACGACTTCAATTCCATTGTAAGAGTGTATTTTTTGACATGGAAAATAAATGAAATAAAATGTCAACTCCAGTTTAATGCTTGAAGAGCTTCTACACTTCTTATTAAATACACCAGAAAACCCATCTTATGCAGATTAATTAGTTAAGATGCTACCTATTGCATATTAAATACCCCCAATGATTGCATCTGGATTATTAAACTTATAAATCTGTGAAAATGGGGGCTTTCAGTGTGTGCTGACAGACCCTTCCATGTACAATCATGAACCAGCAGCACTGCGATCCTTCGAAGAGATCGAGGGAATGAGCATGCTTCATATTTCATCTACACACACACAAGTGACACCAACCATATCGATAAGACATATGAGCACACAGACATCAGAAAGTTTCACCTTGTTTTACAAATCCAAGGTAGGCTGCTTTTTCTAAGAACCTGAGAGGAAAAAAAAGTTCTAGTGTAACAATCTCTAGATATATTAAAGACAGCAATTCTTTTTTTTTTTTTTTTTTTTTTTTTGAGATTCTCCTTGCTAAAGAATAAGCACCCTTATGGGGGTGGTAGGCAGTGGGGTGTGAGAGTGGAGGAGTTGGTGAAGGATGTGAGGAAAGCAAGTCTGTCACTAGCGAGCTGAGTTTTACTTAGGTTTCCATTCACGAAACCCTTTTAAATACAGGCAACATTTTCATAGCTGGAAAATTACAACGAAATCTTCACTTACTGCTAAAAGCAATAGCTGTAGTTATGCATAATCTATGGATAATACTACATTCATGGGAGGATGGCAAAACTAGGCTCAATGCAGAATACAGCAGCAAAAAGCAATACTTAAATATTTTTCGTGAATGGGTGACACATCATTTTATATACAATTCTAAGATTTATTCCGTGGTATTTAATAAATGAACTTGAAGCCTAAGTGGTAGGACAGTTATGTTCAATACTTTGAAGCTGAATTTTAGAACTGGGAGGGGAGCTGGTTGTAGAACTATACTGTTTTAAAAATATTAGCAGAAATATTTTTAATTATGTAACAGAAGTATGTTAGCTTAAGACAGGTTTGAGACTATTATAAACTCTGCAATTTAAAAAAATCCTCTTATTGGTGGAAATATTTTTGAGCATGCCTTTTTTAAGCATAAAAGCAAAAGTAAACTCTGTCTATAAGTCTATTGTGCTGCGCGTTATTTAATGAGTACATATGTTTTATTTCCTTGTCTAAGTTACTAACAAAATATACCATTAGAATACTTAAAAGTTATAGTTTGCAAAAATAAACTAATGGGATCTTTTGGCCTTTTTTTCTACAACGCTAAAAATTAAAACTACTCTATTTGCACTTCTGCCCACAAACACAGGAAACACTGTTATGTTTACTTAGGAACTCATTTTTACTTTTTGTTTTTAGTTCCTTATATTGACCGATTGATTATGAAAAAATATATATAGTCAGTCTGATTCCAGGTCACGAGTGAAAGAAAGTTCATAAACATCGGAACAGAACATTTCGGGCAGTGATAAATGCAGATTCAGGTTTCAATACAATTCTTGTCTCAGAATTAAAGACAAAAATATTGATGCAGTTATAACCAAATCATTAACGTATGGATAAGTCTAATCCTTAACAGTTTTTATACAGGCAAAGAATCCTCCTTAAAAATGAATTTCCTCATAAAAAGAATGGCAGTCCCTTAACCATACTTTTTCATGAGCTCTATTTACATAAAACATATCCCCAGTACAACACTGGCATCGTGGTTCATTCTTTAAAGAGTAAATTTGGCCAAAACATATTAAAATATCTGTAGATAATGTCGTAATACTGCAAACACATGGATTTTAGTACTTTTAAAAGTGTAAGAAGAGCCTCAGTTATACTAGCAACAGAAAAAACAAATACTAAGAATTGTGCAACATTTAATAAATGTTAACTAAAAATGGCACCATGTTAAAAAGAACTACCAAGACCTCAAATGGGAAAATAAAATTCAATACCGGATTGTGAGGTTTATTACAGAAATTTAGAAGTGGAGGAAAAAGTTGGTGAAAGCTATTTTTCCTTGTCTCCTATTAAAAATTATTTAATTTTTTGTATTTCAGAACAATTTTCAGAATTTCAAAATTTATGCTCTCATAGAAAAACTGAAGAAACTCAGAAAAATACAAACAACAAGGGATTTTAGCTTGTGAATATAAGCTTGGCCAAGTGTTATCTGAGTCAAAATATTAAACTGAGCAAAACTATTATATGTGCTTTGTATTTAACTCTCAATGAAGTCTCAGTAGAGATAAATATTACACAGAAATGCATTTGGTAAAAGATTGGGGAATATATGTCTCCATATACAGGTGAATTTTTCATCTTAAATTTCCTTTAGAAAACACAGATTCAGTATTTCATAGTACGTATTTCAGACTTTTAAAGTTAAAAAATCAGCAGATGATTAGTAATATTTTTATATCATTTTCACTTTAAAGACTAATTTTGTACAAATTTATAAAGAAAATTCATGAGAGTAGTCAACATTTTTGGGGAGCAGACTTAAACACAAAGCTGACACAATTTTGTGATACTGATCTATCCTTACAGGGTGGCTGCAGAATAGTGTAAAATGTCATGCTAGCAAAGAAAGATCTATTCTAAAAACTCACCCCTCCTTTAGTAACTCTTATTTTGGTTCAGAAACCAAATGCAACCATCTGTTCCATTATTTATGTAACTTAAAACCAAGCCTAATTCTTCATTCCTAGAATTTGTTCATTGCTTTGGGTTATCAGGCATCAGAATGATCACCTACTTCCCCCCCCTCCAAATTATGTTCAGATATAACTTCCTAATATTTTCTTTGCTAGTACTGAATATTTTAAAGACACTCAGAATCCCAACAAACCACATCTGCTTATCTTCTGCTTATAGCTCAAACAAAACTCAAATATTAAGATAAAAAATTAATTCAAGAAATTCATGCTGTTGCAAAGTTAATGAAGTTTCCTAAAATACATCGTTCTTTAGAAAGGGGCTTTAGATCATTACTTTTGGAAAAAGAGAAAAGATTTGATGCTGGAATAATATATAGTAGCAGCTTATTTTGAAACCAAGGTTCACATAGTCAAGAGTGATTTGAAGCAGCTTCTGTGTAACAAACCATTATAGTAGCAATGATGATTTGTTTTGCATTGATAGAGCACACATATATTTTCAAATTAAGAAATCCTAATTGGTATCCTAATTTTAGAGGCAACCAGTTGTCTTTAAATGTTCTAAAAACACATGTATATATGAGGTATATGCATGTATTTTATATACAAAGATACATGAACAGATTATTCATGTACATATATGTATATAAAATATGAACTTTTTTTTGAGTAGTGTTTATAATGAGCAGTATTCCTGCAGCTAAATCTGTACAAACTGACTTCTGAGAAATCAGCCACAGTATCAGTTCTGCGTGATGAGAAACCTGTTCCTGAGGAGTAAGTCCTGTACTTCTGAAGGTACTTCTAGGCCTACGGCAGATTAGCGGGCCGGCACCAGCACCTAAGTGAATCCTAAGGAACTGCTTGTTCACGAGAATCTGGCCCATTTTCACTTTAAAGGTTTAAATTATTTAGCTCACTTCAAAGGTCACTCTTGATAGTCCCTGCTAATATTTACAGGTGAAACAATTCTTCACAATGAAGGAGAGTATGTAATGAAACCTGATAGTGTGGTCTCTCTCAGTAACAAGCTTTTCTTCTATTTTTTTCTCTCTCTTTCTTCCTTTCCTTTTTCCCCAATTATAAATGCAGAACCATTGGCTTATTAACTATTGGAGAACTTGCCAGCTTTCCTGGATGGCTCGTATGGCACTCTGAGAATACTGGGCGTCTCCTCCATCACCCTTACAAGGAGGTTGTCGATGTAGTCCTCCAGCTCCCGGATGTGGGAGTCTTTCCTCCTAAGGAGCTCTTTGTGTTTCACCAGCTCCTGTAGTACCTCCTCGTAGGTCAGACTACGATAGCCTGCAGTGGCATCAAAAGGGTTGCTGTCCTAGAACAGGATAAAGACGGTCACTTTAACAGACAGCACATCAGGGGCAAATTATGAGTTATTTTGAAGTTCAACTGTTTCAAACCCTCGTCAAACTTTTCTCTATCCTTGGCTAGAACCAATGTGACAGTTCACAGAATGGCTAGCCAGTTCTGAGAAAAGGACTAAAGCAGATACACCAAAGCCTTGATTACAACTCTAAATTCTTAAATATAAGAAAATGACCATGTAATTTAAGATTAAGTTAAGAGATAAAATGTTCAATAATAAACGTAATTAAAATAGACAAAATCAAAAGATCTGTAAGAATTAACTTTAGGAAATATAAGAAGCTACTGAAAACTATACATTTGGATATTAGTTTAGTCCTCGTGGAATTGCTTCCACTGAACTGTAGTTTAATGTTATGCCTTTGCCTTTTTATCGAAGATGGTTACAAGAAACAGCAATATCAACTCTGCTTCTCCAGTTTGCTATGAAATGTTGATGGCATTCAGAACTAAATCCATGAGCATCCTTTATAAGAAGCTCCATGGGAGTAACTACAGTTTTAACTTATAGGCAAATAGAACCTTTTCTCCTCTGAGTAACTAGTCTATTTTCTCCTCCTAGTACTAACACCTATACAATTTATTTTATTTCCCTTTTTGCCTTGGTTGTCAGGAAACTCAAGAGTTGAACTACAGTCATGCTAACACTTAAGATTAGTATATTTGCATTCTCTCCCATTTCACTTACTTTATTTTGTTTAACCTTATTCTGTTGGTGAAAATTCTCTTAACACAAAGGTACAAACATAAACCCAAAAAAAGGCATTGATTCAAATCATTTTTATTACAAAGCATCCTAATATTAAAAGAACAATATTTCTCAGAAATTTAATCAAAAAGGCACTGTAACATCATCTATTTAAAATGCATACTATTTAGATGTTTCATTATGTAAAATATAATGCCAAAATAGAAAGTAGCAATCTTTATGCCTTCTTATACATAGTTCTATCACTACATTCAACAACTTAAAATGGTTTTCATCGCTTTCTTTCCAAACATTTCCATTTGGCTTTAAAGAAAATAAACTAAAATACTGAGGAAATTGGCCTTGCTCTTAAGGACTAATAGTATCTAATCTATTCAGTGGAGGACAGAGAACAAGGACTGGTGAATGTAGAAAGGTCTTTTTTTTCCTTTTTTGTCATAGGAGTTAAAGTTGTCTGTATTCATTTTCAGGATCTATTTTAATTTGCTACGCATCCAGGAGTTTTCATCAGTAAAGCCGAAGTGTAACTTTTTATCCCCTCCTCCCCAGGCCCCACGACTTTACTGCACCAGAGAAACAAGCTAGAGCACAGACACCAATTTGATGCTTGTGTTACCCAAGCACACTCCCTTCTCTAGGATAAAGGCAAAACAATATTCCTGGCTGAAAACTTCTCCAATCCATAGAATCTCTCAGGTTTTGCAGAGAAGATATAGCTTGCACTACACCTTCAAAGATTTTGCCAGGCAGAAATGCGTAATGGGCATCTCAAGCAGTGGCTCTGCTTGTTCAAAGGAGGGAGCAAGGTTCAAGGCACAGTGGCCAATAAAGGTGGTCAGTGGAGTACGGCTGGGAAATAAGGTTCGGGACAGGGCACAGAGAGAGAGGCTGAAACAGTGGGTTCCAAACAGACCATCAAGGGTGTCTGATGCTATCACACTTAGTGTTATGGGAAATGGAAAGCCCATTGAAGGTTTCTAAACAGAGGAAAGATGACTAAAGCTAAGTTTTAGGAAGATGGCAGCAGTGGGTAAGATCATTTAGAGGGACCGCGATTAGTTACAAAGCTATTTAAATAGTAAAGACAAAAGTTAGGAGGAGCCTCTACTAGATTAACAGAATAGAGAGGATGCTAAGAGGAAGTTTAAAAATGACTTATTTTACCATTAGAAACTGGGTATAGATACAACTTTATGAATTAGATTACCTTTGTCCCCCAAAACATTTCAGAATATTGCTTTACAACAACTAAAGGACAATTCTGGAGATATGTGTTGGTTTACTTTTTATTCTCTTCTCTTTCAGATCAATTAACCTTTTGTTAGAATAAGTATACACACATATTTACTAGTTTAATTGGTCATAAGTAGTCTAGAGATACAAAACTTAGATTTTCCTAAACACATTCCTATTGACATTGATTATACTCAGCAGGTTTCTGTAGAAAAGGTAAGACATACCATAGAGCTAAGTATATTTTAAACATTAATTAAAAATAAGCTAAAGTTTCTTACTTTGACCTAAGTAATTCTGCACAAATTTGAGACAGAAACCCACCGAAGTCTCACTTTCCTTCTCTGATAAATGAGATGTTCTCTAAGGTCCCTTTCAACTCTAACATTTCCTGGTCTGCAAAGAGGTTTTTCAGAACTGCATTCTAAAAACTTGATTATGTCCAACTAATGTGATTTTATTTTTCTAATACAATATTTACTGGAAAATAGCAGTTCTTGTGAGAACTGCAGGGATTAATGAAATTAAACTAAATGGGATTCATTACCAATTGATTGTTTCACTTTTTTTCTTAATTTAACATAATAATAGCATCAGACTGGGCCTCTCTTAATCAAATTATACATATATGAACTGATTTCTCCAAACTAATTAAGTGATACTATGCAGTTAGAAAATCATTTATATTGTTACATTTAACACTATACCAGTGCTACCGGAGAATGTAGTTAAAATAATTTTTTAACATTTCTCTACAGACAATGAGGATGAAAGACATGTCAAAAAATTCTTATTTTGACATAAGGAGTTTAAATTAATGCCACGATACAAATCAATCTAAAATTTAATCTCTCAAAATAATCAATTATTATCCCACAATATTATTCAACACTTAAGATATAAGCCATAATCTAGAGTATACAAATCCATTATTTGGCTTATTTTTCCCCCTCACAACCATCTAATACTTATGGATAAACAGATTTCTTGGAAATACAATTCTGACCTTTTCAATAAATTTTCCATTTGTCCTTTTATGTGAAAAATTTACCCCAAATTTCTGCATCAAGTTTTTATGCAAAAAAACATCTTAGAAACACATGTACTATATAAACTATATTCTGGAAAAGAATATAAAATAATCGAAAACAGTTTTATGCTTAGTTCCACATTTTATCCCATATTTGAAAATCATGTAAACCTTCTAATTTTAGGCATAAGATTCTTATAAATTGACTAATATACTCAATAAATACATCTATCCTTCTGTTTGTTAAAATAATTCCAAATAAAATAAAGCTTAATATTAACTAATACAGTAGGAAATTAAAATATTTTCTGGTTACAAAAATTATTTTGCTTAAAGAGGAAAACTCTCAGGCAAATATAAAAATGAATTATTTTTTCAAAAGATACTTTTAATACTGTTCTTGGAAAAACTAAAATTGAGAAATCTCCAAACTGGTAAAGACTCAAATAACCTAACATGGGACTCCTGAGTACTCTATAGTTTTTCCTCTAGCACTCCATATAGATGGCACATATGTTTTTAAGATGTTTTCTTATATTGAAATTTAATGTAAATTTTTCTTCTCTCTTCCCTTTCATAACCAATCCTTTTTCATTCCTACCCAAACTCTGTTAAAAATTTCCATATGCAGATATAAGAAAATAAGAGTTGGGTGAGTGAACAGAATTATTACATTAAGTTGTCTAACTGGAATTTTAAATAACAGTTGTGCAAAATACTTTGAGAATTACTAGTGATCTATTTCTACTTTACTCACAGTCTAGCCTTTTAAACTAGGAAATGTATATTTTTTACAATATTTAAATTTCAACAAAAGCAAATTATCAAGACTCAAAATAACTGAAGATTTAAAGAAAGGTTGTCCTGGTAACCAAATATTGGTGGGGTACTAACTGACATCCAAGGCAACTAGAGGAGAGAGAGAGAGATAAGATGAAGGCTTGGCATTCTCTGATCATCTCATTATTGTTCTAATGAGGAACTTTGCTCTGGGAATATCATCTCAGCTACTTTCACATCTTTTGTGCTACTCCCTTCATCTCCCTTTCAGTTCTTAATTAGGCCTTAAAGAGCTCACACTGCCCTTTCAACTGGCTACTGCTCCTGTTTAAACACTGCTTTCACAGACAGGTGTTGGCACTAGCATATAAGACATACAAACTTAATTACAAAATACTATGTCCAGAAGGGGAAAAAAAATATAACTTGGTGGACAGCTATTACTGAAGAACTTAAGGTAAATTACTTCAAACATCTTCTAATCTTCAACATAAAACTTGTTCAAATACTTTTTTTCAATAACGATCAGTAAGAGGATGAGCTTTCTCCTCTTAATTGTATCTTGCAGTAAATTAACAACACCTAGTAATCCTTTAACTGTCATTTAGAATGGTTAGTATTCCAGAGAAAAATAATCACACATCAAGGATTCTTTTATCACCTTTAAATCCCTTAACTAAAACAATTTTCACATTTTATTTCTTTAAAGAATTCTAAGGATGCTTTTACGGCAATAAATTACAAGATTTGGAAAAGTACATTTACAAGCACATAGAAATTGTAATTAAGGTTACTTAATAAACAATAGCTGCACATAAAATCGATTTTTTGATGTCGCATTTTGTTTGAGATTAAGTAACGGCCTGATAGAATTCATTTTACTATCTGATCAAAGGCTGACTTCATATATTCTGACGTTTCTCGCCAGTCTTCCATAATATAAAGACTTGAGTATTTATGAAACATCAAAACGTACACATCATGTACATTAAAACAGCAAAAACACAGTACAAAGTCCTCTGCCTCTATAATGTTTTCTACCATTTAAAAGACAAATGACTGCATTTAGAATGGTTTACACAACACCATGGTTTCTTCTCAGCCTATCACACCATAGAAGACTGTGTTATGTTATTGCTTTGAAAAATTCTTATTATACATCTGGATCACACACATTAAGGACAGATGGTTCAAACAGCAACCCCCAGCCTCTTGGAATAAAGGCTCTATTTCTGTTATTCAGTGAGAATTTAGTTTCCTACCAAGACATGTGCCCATATTTTTGTAAAGCAACTTATTCTTTCTAGGCTTAGTATAGTATGTAGAATAGACTGAAGATGTACTGCAACTCGGAACAGCGGTCGAAAACTGGACTTCAAATAACAATGAAATGAAGTTAAGACATCTGAATAATCCTTGCAAAATATGTGAGTTAATTTAGCTGGTCGCTACGAAGCCTGTTAATATATTTGGTTTTGTTCTGACTTGGAAGGTAAGTGTCCTAAAGGATCTTTCACACACACTCCTGGTTAAATGGGTCTCCGGCCAGGAAGCTCTTCCTACTGTTAAATGTTCACAAGCAGGTTTATTCTCCCCTCAACCTGATTTACAACAACAGTAACAAAATGCAAGCTTTCTCCACATACTCTTATTTCACAACTATAATGTTGACCTGACATACAGCTTTCATATCGATTTTTAAACAGTCTGCAAACAAAACCTGTATATTCTAAATTGGCTTCAATTATAACTATGTTTGCGTACACTTCCATAGATCATACGTAAGTCACACCCTATGGTATATTAAAGATAGAGTTTGAATTTTGCTTTTTTTCTTTCCCCCTAAATCATCACACTAAGCTATAATCTGTGGGTAACTGAGGGATTCAAGGAGACGGAGGCCTTTTTAGAAATGTGCCCCAGACAGAAAGACGGCTTGTGGCCTGGTTTTTGGTAATTCTCTAAGCCCCTCTGCAACTTACCGGGATTTTCCTGAGGTCTTCATTACTTGTCGGATTCATATGAAAACTGAGCAATAAAAGACAAACATAAATGTTAAAAGCGTATCATAGTACACGTGGGAGGAAACATAAAAACAGAACATTTTAACCAACATTGCAATAACAATTTCTAAACTCCTATATTACCTGAGTGAGTGAAATTTAACCCAGGATGTAAAAGAAAAACAATATTTACTAAACATTCTAAAAGCAGCTAGTTTAAACTTTGAAGGAAAACCCTTCAGTATTATTAGAACTGAAGAACTGTGCCTCTAACATGTAGTTTCTAAACATCTTTAAATATAAGCGATTTTACCTAGTGAGATATTTTATAAAATTAAATTCTATAATGTTATTATTCATTTTATATACACACACTAACTTACCTTAGGCCTTCTGATATAAAACTATAGAGACTTAAATAAATTTAGGTTGGGAAGACTGTAGACTAAAAGAGTTGAAGCAATCTTTTAAAACAATTATTTCTATAGGTATTAGAAAAATTAACCTTTAAATGTTATCCTGTCAAGGAGAATGAATTCGGAGCTGTGTGAACCATTTCTGTCATTAATGAATTCCTAAGTAGCTGGTCTTCAAAATTTAAATACCCAAATGGACCAAAACAAAATGGATTTCTTGCATGCACAGAGGACGAAAACATCACAGCTGAATGCTATAATCGTCTTCTTCTTTGAAACATGTCCATTAGGAAGGGGACTGGAACCAAAAAGAAGCTAAACTTCAAAGCCATCTGGTGAGTAAATATTTCATCGTTGCTATTCAAGTTTAATTTTTACCCGGCACTTAAGAGTATTAGCCGTTAGAACCTCTACAAAGCATTACTGTCCTAGGAACCTTTTTATTCCAAAAAAAAAAAAAAGACTTAACTGTAAAAATTTTTTTTTCCCATTATCTGTGCTTTATCAGCCAAATAACTGGAATCCTTTGAAGAAATTCACTTTTAAAACTTTTGACTGTATGCACAAAAAGTCTGGACACTGAGAAGTATCTATTATTACAAGTACATATCCCCAGCTGTAAATCTACAGGGCATGCAGGCATGTACAACCACCTCAAGAGAATTTCTCACATATCCAAGGTTTCATTTGTTATGACTAAGATCTGCAGTACTCGCTTCCAGAACCGATTACTGACCTTTTTTACCTAGAGCTCCTGTGGATAAATGTGGTATTTCAGTAGAGCTGGGTGACATGGTAGGGAAGACTGAAACATGTTTTAAATACCTACGATGCACCATTTACAGGCCGACTCGGCTGACCCATTTTCTCATCCCCTGTACCTTCACCGTCCTTATGGTGTTCTGTATGGTCCCAGACTAGAGTCACTGTACCGGCAAAGTCTCAAAAGCCTGACAGAAAAGTGCCTTAAAAGAAAACAAATACAAACCCAAAATACATTATCATGTGGTACCCCTAGGCCTAGAGTGCCGGGGGAGCAGCTGATAACACGCACGGTTCTCAGCCTCCCTGATTTTCAGTCCAAGGAGGCCAACATCAGGGACCAGTGGGACTAATCTCTCCTTGATCTCACAGCACGTTGCTCTCTAATAGGTCAAGAAACGCATTCTGCTGTATCTCTCTCCATCCAACTGTGACATTCTCGAGGACAAACTGATTTACATTTAGTGTAACGGTACACCGTACTGGTTACAGGCAGAGAAGTGCTTGAGGGCCCTGGAACCAGGTGGTGTGAACTCAAATCCTGGTTCTGCCCTCTACTTACTTGCCTTTGAGTGTGTCTGGGTTCCTTCCTCTGTAAAATGGGGATGGTAACAGGATCTACCATGTAAGACTCCTGGGAAGATTAAATGAGTTGACCACATGTAAAACACTCAGCACAGTGGTTAACAGACAGAACATGTTCAGTAAATTATTTATTTAATAAACATCTGCATAGCACTTAGAAAGTGCCAGATACTGTGCTAAGCACTTTACCAAAATTAACTCATTTAATCTTCATAACCCTTAAGGTAGGTATGATCTTCATTTTCAAAAGAAGGAAATGAATCACAGAGAGGTTAGGTAGCTTGTGTGAGGTTGTCCAGTGGATGAGTGTTGGAGGCGACACAGTCCTAGACCTGTTTTCTGCTCACAGATCTACCTAGTGAGCAATGGCCGCACTGCTGAAGCCCTGAACACACAGGACACGTGGATTAATCTGATGTTGTGAGTAAGCACACAGGAGAGGTGCCCTCGTAGGGGGAGAGCACTCCTGAGAGTTAAATTCTTAGGCCACCCAGAGGAAGGAAACGTTCTACCGCAGCATTAGTCAAGGAAGGTCTACTAAGTCAAGGAAAAAGTAGAACTTAAAATTACATGACGGTTATAGGTTCGGCAGGCCAGAGAAAGAGGACTCTGAAGACACATGCTGTCTGGGGCTGCCGGACAGCGGTGCCACTGCAGGACACGGAGGAGACTGGCAAACAGGCAGCAGGATGGGAAGGAGCCCTTGAAGGGTTGTCATGCAGAAGATGAGGCTCTTAGAGCTGATCCATAGAGCAATAGGCCATTTTTGACACATTTAATCTTCCAAAAATGTTATTTAGATGTTTCATATCTATCCTATCACATCCTTGAAGAATAAACAGCATTATGACTGTATAAATTTCATTATATGTCTCAGGAAGAAATTATTGAACTGAGAAATAGAAATGCTGCTATTGTATTTATCGTAATGAGTTTTGAAGGAACAGACATTTAGGACAAAAATTTTATCAAAATCACAAACCTAACCAAATGTACTATCCAACGGCTTTAGCCTATGGGACTAAAGTGAAACTCACTGACAACCTGCAAAGTGTCTGAGAATTCTCAAGAATGGTCACAACTGTAAGGGAAAGAGGTATGGAGCACAGCGAGCCCCAGCTCTTTGCCATCGTACCCGAGTGTAACCTAAGCTCGCCCACACTCTCCAGCAGCCCAGTGCAGCGATCTGAGGCCAGGGCTCTGGTACTGGCCATTGTCTGGAATCTAAAGGCAGAACCCCTCCCCTGTGTTCGGCTTTATATTCACAAACTGACGTGTCAAATACATGACCAGCTCAGTCATTCACAGCTGCTTTTTTTTGATCTGTCCTTAAGTGGGAAAAAAAAGTTAACTGAACTGGATGAATTAGCTTGGGGAAAAATGTCTCTCTCGAAGTGTGGCACCAATTTATGCTATCTTTCTTTCTGGACTGCTTCCTCATGTCAGACAAGATACTGAATAATGTAGTCTGCTCAACTGAGTTGCTGACAGGTTAAGGAAAATGGTGTTTTTAATCAGGTATAAAAATAAACATAGACATGCTCACACTGAAAAAGTCTACACAAATTTAAACTTCAGAATTCAAAAAAATTAATTTTTGAAATCAGAACTGAAAGAGTTTGGTGGCAGCAGAGGATTTTAAAGTAACTTTGAGACTGATCAAAATATTTTTAAATTCATATTTTTAAAAATAGTTTAAACTAATAAAATGCTTTACCTTAACATTCTGAAGTTTTTAGGTTTAATAAAAGCTTATTTTTTACCTTGTGATATTTCCAAATTTTACAGAATTTTTCCTAGTAAACTCTAAATTTTAAAATTAACAGTACTCAAATGTACTTCAAGGAATCATTAGTATCTCTTCAATAACGTCACATTAATTTACTTTGAAGTTAGGATAAATACTGAGTAAGTAAATTGGTGAACCTTGAAACTGTCCTTCAATTTCTGCTATGGACTAGTCTTCCAAAGATAAGCCAGAAAAGCAAACCAACATTTATAAAGGGATAAAACTGACCAATACAGAAATCACTAAAGCATTCGTCAGTGATCAGAGTTTTCTTCTATGCCCTTCCTTTTCTCTTTTTAAAACTCTTTTTGCTCTCTTTTGGAGCAATACCTAAGAAAGGGAAGAGACTATAAACAGTGAAAAAGTCCGTCATGCCAAAAAAAAAAAAAAAAAAAGCCCACAGAAGAACAAAGATCTATTAAAACTGATTAACTAGCTGCCTTGTCAGTAAAAGACAATGCAAACTGTGTAAATTCCTAGCTCTAGGATGTTAAATCTTTGAAGGAGAAGTCACATAACAACACCTGAAGTTCTTTCCAAGGCATTTAAAAACAACTATTATTACATCTTCCATGATACCTCTTTCCAAGCCCTGTTACTGCTGGAATTATAAAGCTAAGTCCACTTTGCCCTACAACTTGACTCATTTTGTATTTAATAAGTCAATTCAAGTTATTTGCAAAATTCAGGACGTGTCCTGCTTGTCTGGGAGGTGGGGAAAAGAGAGAAAAGCAGAGTGGAGGAGTAACTTTCTTAAACACCATTCAGTTTCTTATGGTGTATAGGAAATAAGTATAACTTTATCACAGAAGAACTTCGGACATTAATTCTTTTCAAAGGAGAGTATCCTACTGATCTTCTTGTTTAGCTGACAGAGTGGGCTCTGGAGACCTGGAGCTTCACTTTGGTGACAAATGTAGTTGAGGGGGAGGGGTGTAAACTGAGAACTACAACATAATACAAAACCTTTAATGAGTCTGAAAAGAGGAAAAGAAAAATACACCATTTACAGCGAAGCAAGGGCAGAGAGTAATGACACCAGCCTAGCGACGACTGGTACCACTGGACTTTAACCATGGTACCAAGCACCTTTGTGAGGACTTTGCATGTTAACCCACTTAATCCTTGAACAATCTTACAATGTGAATTACAGAAGAGGAAACAGGCACAGCAAATCAAGAAGCTTGCTCAAGGTAACACAGTTACTAAGGGGCTAAGGATTCAAAGAAAAGCAGCCAAAGACCACCATCCAAGCTCTTTAGCCATAAACTGCACCTCTCCCACACCGGGGTTCAACGTCCTCAGTCCTACTGGGAGCTCAGAGACAGCTGGTTTCAAGGAGGCCAACACAATTTCCTGAGGATTCTTCCAATCAGAATGACTAAGAAAAGTACAAGACTTAGACAATCTTCAAGAGATAGAACAAAGGCTGAAAAGCAACAGGTACTGAATTTTTTTCCTGTTGGCCCCTCCTGCTCCATTCTGCCCCCCTCTGCACCCCAGAAGGCTGATCTCTGGAAAGGGTATCGCCTGGGTCCCCTTGCCCATTGGCTTCCAGTTGTGCTCTGCCACTGGGAGGCACCCGCAAGAGACTGGAGGACAGAAAGGAGGGGAGACAGGGTATTATTCCAGCCCTATCCTACCAACCTCTTCAGTCCCGCTGCCGCACTGCAGCTTTACCAGTAGCTTCTGTACAGACAGCGACAGCTGTTCCTTCACACCTAAGCATGGCAGTCCCTTCGAGATACTGCTGGGCCCTAGTGCTCTACTACCCCTTCCTTGGTGTCCTAACCCTAGCCACCCCTCTACACATGGTATCTTCACTAAACTTTCTTCAAGTACTCATTTTGAGTGTGTCATTTGTTTCCTGCTAGGACTTTAACTGATACAAGAATATATAATAAATGCCAAAAACTATTCACTTAATAATTTAAAATAGGAGAGAAAGAAAGGAAGCCAAAGAAAAAGTGCAGTTCTGAAATGGTATAACTGAAGTGACTGGGGTTTGAAGAGTACCACTGCACGTTTCTACACTGCCTTACAATTTATAACACATTTTCACACACGGAGCTCCTCTCAACTGAGCAACAGTAATCAGGAAGGTGGGGTGCGATCTCTCACAGTAAGATCTCATACAGCTGAAATTCCATCTGATCCCCCTCACCTTCCGGTTCTCCCACTCCCTCACCCCATCAGACCTGCTCTGTGGACCCCCACTGTCATCCCAACTGTCTCCTAACCTGTTTGTATTTCCTCACCCGTCTCGCCAGAGCACACTTACAGTCCATTACCCCTCAGATGTTCCACCACTTTCATTTTGCCCATCTCGCAGCCCTCCCAGCTCCCTCCCAAGTGACTCCTGCTGTCTTCCTGACTTCACTGCCTCACCTTCTATAACCTGAAACACATCCCCCCGCCACCGATACTCACTGCCAACACACGATTTTCACTTAAGGTAATAGCTTCCTTCTCTTTAACCTCTCAGCTCCCTTTGATGACTGTTCTTTCTGAGACTCTCCCCCTCTGTGATAATGTGGTGGCCTAAATTTTCTCCTATGTTTCTGATTACCTGTCTTCTTCCCCATTTCACCCTAGGTGGGAAACACTAGCTATTTCTTAACGTTCTGTTTTCAAACCTCTTTTTCCACTCTATCTTGGAAATCACTACTTCAACTGCCACCACTGTATGGATGGATGATTGCTAAATCTTTGATCTTCAACCACAATCACTTTATCCTTTGCAACACCGCCTTTACAAATGTCTGTTTAAAGTCTCAGACTGGGTATCTTACCTGCGCTTAGCTTACCTCAAAGTTCTCCCAAACCAATCATCATCTTGACTTCTCCATTAGTTCTGTCTGTTTCTTCCTTCTGGTACAAGCAGTCTCCTGGTCACCAAAGGTGAAGCCTCAGAGGCACCCCTGACTCCAGCCTCCAGCTTGTATGCCTCATCAATAAGCTGCCAGATTCTCCCCATTCAGCTTCTGGACATGGATCTGTCATTGTTTCGTCACTACTCATTTTCACAGCTACCTTTCTGCTCACAAGACCACATGACCACCTAGACTATAACAGCCCGGACCACTGTAATAGCCTCCTCTCAGTCTCTGTCACTCCTCCTTTGTCCCATCCAGCCTATGCAACATGGCTGGGTAGGACATTCTAAAGCTAAAGTCTAACCTCATTATTCTGCCAAAAAACTTCTGGCCTCCACCTTCCTCTGGAACAATAACAAAATCTTAGCCTGGCTTTCAAAGGCTACTGGGCTTGACGATATTTATCTTTCCAAACCTACTGCCCACCACCCAGTACCCAGGTACAACCTATTAAACTGCTCTAAATTTCAAATTTTATTTTTAATCAAGAAATAGAAACTTCACCACCTATTTCAAAGAATTAGGATTAAAAGAGAGTTAAAATGGAATGTTTTGTATGACAAAGTGCCATTCCAATGTCAGATACATGAACCTAGATACAAACCTTACATAAAAATCAACTCAAAATTGATCACAGACCCACAAAACTATAAAACTCCCAGACGATAACACAGAGAAAATGTAGATAGATGATCCTGGGTATGGTAATAATTTTTTAGATACAACACCAAAGGCAAGATCCACGAAACAAAGAATTTTTATAAGCTGGACTTCATTAAAATTAAAAATTTCTGCTGTGCGAAAAAACACTGTTAAATAGAATGAAAAGACAAGCCACAGACTGGGAGAAGATATATGAAAAAGACATATCTGATAAAGGGCTGTTACCCAAAATATACAAAGAACTCTTAAAAGTAAACAATAAGAAAAAAAGAATCCAATTTAAAAATGGGCCAAAGATCCCAACAGATATAAAGATATACAGATGGCATTAGGCATAAAAAGGTGTTCCACATCACATGATATCAAGGAAAAGCAAATTAAAACGAGATACCACCAAACACCTACTGCCGTGGCCAAAATCCGCAACACTGACACCACCTAATGCTGAAAAAGATATGGAGCAACAGGAACTTGTACCATAGGATCCAGCCATTGCACTCCATGGTATTTACCCAAAGGAGCTGAAATTTATGTCCACACAAAAACCTACACACCAATGTTTATAGAAGCTTTATTCATAACTGCCAAAACTTGCAAGCACCCAAGATGTCCTTCAGTAGGTAAATGGATAAACTAGTACATCCAGACAATGGAATATTATCCAGTGCTTAAAAAAAGAATGAACTCTCAAACCATGAAAAGACATGGAGGAACCTTAAATGCATATTACTTAGTGAAAGAAGCCAATCTGAAAAGGCTACAGACTGTATGATTCCAACTATATGACATTCTGGAAAAGGCAAAAACTATGGAGACAGTAAAAACATCAGCGGTTTCCAAGGGTTTGGGGGGAGGGACCAGTCAATAGGCAGAGCACAAAATATTTTTAGGGCAGTAGAAATACTCTGCATGATACTATAAAGATGAACGCACACCATTTTATTAATACATTTGTCAAAAGCCACAGAATATACCACACCAAGAGTGAACCCTAATGTAAACTATGGACTACATATAATTATGACGTGTCAACGTAGGTCCATCAATTTTAGCAAATGTACCACTCTCGTGGGGAATGTTGCTAATGGGAGAGGCTATGTGTGTGCAGGTAAGATGTATATGGGAAATCTCATACCTTCCGCTCAATTCTGCTGTGATTTCAAACTGCTCTAAAAATGAATTTTTTTTTAAGTTTGCATTTTGGGTATCTATCCTAATCCCTGGCCTCCCCACCTCTTTCTACTACAAACTGCTTAAAGGAAGGAATGATATCTCAATCTTTTCAGTCCTAGCATCTGACATAGTACCTAGGGTATGGCAGATGCTTAACAAATGTATGCTGAATAAATTAACAGCCAGTGCTTAATAAAAATTGGGCTAATAGTTGACTGAGTAAATCAACAGTAGGTCAATACAGGTTTCGATAACAAGGTATCAAGTCCCCAAAGAACAGAGGATATCGTTCTTCTGAATAACAAAGATCACTTTTATCTAGACCTGACAGCATATTAATGGAATATTTTTCCATTCTTTTTAAGACAGAAAGAATTACTCTGATACTTAAAACTGCCAATATGAATTGAAATAAGTTTCAAATTGGTGACTTCTAATATAATCTATTCAACTGGCCAGTTTATCCCGTTTGCCAACCAGGTCTACCAGTTTAGGTATTTGACCACAATACAGATTCAACTGAAAATTTTCTGGTAAATCCTGAAAACATTTATTCCATAGAGGTTCAATGTTAAAGGAGTTTAAAGAAATGTTCTTAATGATTCCTTTTATAAAAGCCCTAAAAAATGAAGTGTCCAAAGAGAGATTCCACTAGTAAACTCAACCTTTAGCACATTTCAATTATGTCTATTACACGTGCAAATAGGGCTTAAGAGCCACAGTGCAACTCAATACTGCTTTTTTCCTTTCTGTTTTTTTTTGGAGGGGGGAGTGAGTACCAAATCAAATTAATGCTATTAGAGATTAAAATACTCCATTATCTCTCCTGGGACTGGGCAGGCACACTAATACCGCGATGGCAAAACAGAACCTAATACATAACTGTCTACGGGGATTAACAGTAATTTACTTATTATTATTCTCACAGGGTATCTTCTATGAGATCTCATAGGCAAGACAATTAGGAAATAGTGGTCAGTGACACAAAAGATCATGGACAGCAAATTCAGACCTAGCTGCTTTTCCATCATGAAATGGTAATGACGATACTGCTGAAGAAGTCCTAAAACTTGAAGACTGAAAGATATCCATGAAATTAAGGCATGTTTCATCAAAAATATCACGTTCAATCAAGCTTAACTTACTCTTTTCTCCCGGTGAAGAAAAGAAATGATTATTTAAAATATAGTCAATCAAACAATTCACAAATTTCCAAACATAATCTCTATGAACTCCAAAAATTCTCCATTTCTTGAAAACTAAGCTTCTCAAACCTTGTTCTCTTTAGTACCCCTGATCCATGAGAATAAATCTGACAACAAGCATAAAATTGCCTTGACATCTCAAGTTTAACTTAAAAATTCAGGTAGATTTTTACATTTACTCCCTATGATAATTGTGCTTCTCTTAGTAGAAAAAGAATCTCTTCTCCTTAAATCTTTAGGAACCTTGTCACTCTGGGAAATTGTGTTGTGATTATCCTGTTGCTCTCCGGAGACCCTGGTCCAGTGTCTGTCATATATCCACTAGAGTCTATTTGAGGGTACGGGGGAGTGGAAAGCAAGTTCTGTTTATTTGGAAGCCAAACAGTGACACCGGACAGAAGCGATGAGAACAAGGCACCAGGGCCCTTGACAGGGCCTGACGGAGCACAGGTTCTGTCTGCGATCAAGGCCAACCGAGCATCCTTGATCAGCCTTTTCCTATGAGGAGAGGTTGAGGACAACCTGGGCAGAGGTAACTCTTCCAGGAAGGTGGGGGGCGAAGCAAGTTGGCCCACAACACCCTTGGCCAAAAGTACCACAAGCTGGCTCTGTACCCAGGACAAAGCCAAGTTCTGGAAAAGAAGCCTTGGTGCCCTCTGGTCACCAGGAAGGCCTCCAATGTTCAAGGACACCCTGCAATGAGGCCCCTGGCCAGAAAGCAACTGCTTCCTTAACCTGTCATCTCTGCAGACCCTTCAAGGAGAGGCACTCAAGGCAACCAGACTTCCTGGGGCCCCTCCACTGGGTGACACAAACCCCAAACTCCTGTGTATCCTCCTTGGAAGCAGAGCTGTTGGGGTGACTGGGGGATTTCTGGCCATGCTACACCCTAGGCTGAAAAGCCCAGCCTTAAAACATTCTTGGCAAGTAAGAGCTGGTTTCGCAGGGCTACGAAATTAATAAAATTTTGCTAGAAAAGAATTTACTGTTTTGTGTAAAGATGCACTCTCCAGCCCCCTCCCCAAAATAGATAAGTATAATGATTTTACTGGAAATTATACATTATACTATCTCTCAGAACGTTGAGCTCGGAGACTACTCGAGTAGAATCTTATACTCTTGGTTAAAAAACAAAGACAAAAGAGTGTACTTTCACTGATAAAGAAATGAAAGAGCCAACTTCTAAACCTTGGTTAGAAGGGATATACTACTACCTGTGTGAATTTCCTAAGGCAGGGACCCTTTTCACAAAGGCGACTCGGAGGGGTTTTTAGTAAGCAGCATTTATCCTTCTTACTATGATAGTTCTGAACAATTTAATTTGAACTCAGTCATGTGAGTTTATGAAAACCTCATCATGCTTTAAGGTAAAGCCACAGCTTAGATATTTACCCTGCACTGTCCTTATTAGTGCTATGCGATAATTTCTGAACACAGGATTTTATAGCAATACTGATTAGAATACCTTTGCCTTGAAAGTCATAAAATAAATTTTCTACTTAATACAGGGAATACTTTTACTTAATTTCAATGTGGCTTAGTTTATTTCATCAAAGATTATTACTGAACATACATCTTGAAAAAAACTTTTATCCGGTTTACTGTTTTCTACCAAATGTATGTCCTTTATCAGTCGGTGAAAAACGAGCTCGTAAGTTCTTTTATTTACGGTTTTTAAAGTTGAGAATATATTGTTACTTGTAAATAATTTCATTTAACTTATTTAAAGCAATTGTTACAGATTCTGTAGATGCTTTGTAATAAGATCATAGCAAGAGCTACCATTTCCAGGTTCACCATGTGGCAAACCTACCTTCAGCACTTTATGTGCCTTACATCATTTAATCTCTTCCACAACACCAAGGTTGTTATTCCATTTTACAATAAGGCTTAGAAAGGCTAAGTAAGGTCATATAGCTATTCCAAAGACTCAAATCCAGACCTGAGTCCTAAACCTGAATTCTTAAACCTATCTTATACTCGCTTTAGGATATTCTACTATTACTGTATTTAGATATTCTATTACTATATTTACACTTTCATGTAACACTGAAAAATCCTCAGGTAGAAGTAGTTAATCAAATATACCTTCTGAATCAAATATTAAATTATGTTTGGTATGATTTCCATTTTAAATTTATTTGGGGCATTTAATTTCTTTTAAAGTGAAAAAATCTACATGAAACAATATATTGTTCACCTCAAGTAAACAAAATATGTGATTAACCTGAATACCCCCTTTCCCACACCAGGCTCCATAACAAAGAGGTTGTTATACTTAATGCAGAGCTGCTGCAGGGCACTCACTAATTGGCTCCTGGTAGCCTAAAGTAGCAAACATACTTCCTCAGGAACCTACCAGGCAGGGAATGACTGACAAAGACTATAGCTCCAACTAGAAAAGCAATGGTAAAATTACTAAGTAGTTAGCAGACAACTAATGATATAATAGTACACAGTCACAATTTATAAAACATTCCTTCAAAACGCATCTCACAATTTTTAAAATAAGCTTTCTTGCTATTTGCTAAAACAATTGTCTATCTACTCACTCCCAACGTAAAAAATCATGTTCAATGGTCAGGAACAAAAGTTCAAAGGCCTCTTCCTTGAAGAAGCATTTCCCAATTTCTAGCAAGCTGTTCCTCTCCCTTCCCGCAGCAAATGCTGTGTTCAACACAGTTCACTCTGCCTGGATTACAGGTCACTGCTTACACATCCCTCTCCCTAGTTTATGGGGCTACTAGTAACCTATGAATCTTATCTTCAACCCAACCACCCCTAGCCCTAGTAGAGTTTTACAAACATGTTTGTGAATATAACTTTAAAAATTGGCAATTTGAATTAAGTTTTATCCTGGACAAGTTGATCCATGTAATTGCTATTTAAGTGGTATTAGCACTTTTGTCAGAAACATACCTAAGCTTAAAATAAATATATAAAATACATAAAACATTTTTACTTGATGTATAATATATTCAAAATAGTTACATAGTACTGTAGTTTAATATTTATATTAATTCTTACACATTTACATTATAATTATCTGTCATATAATAATACTGAATTATATTTAACGCATCAAATAATCAGGTAACACTACCACCATATATTAAATATATAAAAACAGCACCCGTATTTTAAAAATTAAAGCTTTATTGCTATGAAAAAAGGTAACCACAGGTGATATGGTCACAGTAGTCCAAAAGGAAATGTTCTAAACATAGAAGCAGGAGGCCTGGAAAAGTGGTATACAGAAGTAAGGGAAAAGTATAAAAGAAAGAAGTTATTCTCTTAGTGAGAAGCTAACAAAAGGGGGCAAGGTTTGGTAAAGCCAAAAACCACTGGAGAGAAATACCTGGAGTAATTACAGTGTTAAGGTGAACACATTTTAAATGCATTAAGTCCACAAGCAGTTACAGAAATTTGCATTCTTGTGTTCAAAGAAGCCAAAATATTTTCCGGCTTTCAAAAGCAAATTCTCAAGAACTGTTATTATGTTGATACTAACTTGCTTGTCTCAAATAACTCAAAACACATAATTCCTATTCTCTAAAAACAAAATTCTAAAATAAACAAGACAGCACCTCATTAAAAACACAAAAAAATGTAACCCTCTCCATCAGGACTGAAATGCCAAGTTTGATTCAAGACTACAGACCTGACATTGCTGTAATACAGTTTTTACAGTACTGTGATTCACCAAATTGAAGACACCGATGGAAGACACATCATTGGAATAATCCTCCTTGTTTTTTCTTCTTTACTAGTCCCCCACCATCCCTCCCCTACACACACACACACACACACACACACACACATACACACACACAAGCAGAATGGTTAAATCCCATCTATATTAGCCCAGAAATGTATCTCAGACAGGTTCCCTTCTTCTCCATCCTCACTGTCAAGTGACCTCCATCAACTCTCACCTCAACAATCACAGTAACTTCCCAACATGTTCTCTTGCCCCAAAGCCTCCTCCCTGTTCCCACTCCTGGCCCCAGCAGACCCCCCCTCCATGCTACAGAGTTATCTAAGATATTATTACTCTGATCATATCACAACCCAACTGAAAAGTCTTTCATAGTACCCCAATGCCTATACAGTGTCCAGTCCTGAGCATGGAATTCAGACCTAATATTTACATGCCTGCTTTTATGAGCTCTAAGAGCAGGATTTATATCTTAATAACCTCTGCTGTCCTTGTCTATAGCAAGTATTGCTCTTATTAGAGTACTGCTGTTCATCCAAAAATAATGAAAATGAAAATATCATTTGATTATCAGATCTGAAATTCAGAAAAAGTCATACTGATGGCCTGGAGCAGCCACACATCGGAAGCAATGGAATGAATCAGACCTGCAGGGCTTTCTTCATATTCTTAATCTTCAGAGTATAACATGTTTATAATAAAGGTTTGCTGACTGGGAGCTTTCTGAACCAGAACTCGATTCATACCCCAACAATTTCAAATTTACACTGGAAATAATTAGACCAAGTATCTGAAATTGGGGCTCTCGAGTCTCAGACTTAAAGGTACCATAAGAGCGTGACTGGAGGGACCTTTGCATATTATGTAAAAACCAAACTGAGGCAGGACAGTCTTCTCTCTGCCCTGGACCCTGACAGTCTTAAACTGGACAAGGAAAGTAGACTGCCAATTTGGAATGGACAATTTTAGCCAAGAGGCCACAGGTAAAAACTAAACGGAATAAAAGTCTAAATTTAGAATCACGTAATTTATGTCTCTTCAATGTATTGCTCTTAAAATATACATGTTCATTGATGGCAATTAACGAAGATTATTAATCTACACGTAACAAGCTTATCTGCTTGATTTTACAGAGCAATAATCCTCTCAAATTCTATCTTAAAGCAAAAAATTTATATATGATTTACAAAAATTAGTGCACTAAGGTCATTGGACTATAATCTTAATACTCCCCTATCAGAAACTTCAAGAAGACTTACATACTACATCTTGTATTTGATCATATCATAACAACCTGTTCTCTTTAACTATTGGACCCGCTATGTGTTATCCTGTGTCCAGTGCCTACGAGCTCGTTAATTACCTAAACTATATCTCCATAGGTCTTGTTAATTACCCGTCTCCTGTCTCAGAGGACCTTGTTAATAACTTGTACAGTCTCTCTAAAGAGGTCCTAACAACACATTAAAATTAAAGATGCTTTCCTTTTAGCACCTGTCAAGTGCTGTAAATTGAGAAATTTTCACATCAGTTTATTAGCCTACAGTAGTTTTTGCGGATTTTTTTGGCTTGTTTTCTTCTCTCACAGATCATCTCTGTATCTCAGTCTCTCAGCTCAAAATAATAATAATGATAATAACTTAGCAAAGTCTGTCTTTTTGTTACAGCTTTTATTGTTTTCAATTTTGAAGTCTATAAATATCAATTTGCATTAGTAAGTTAGCAAAAGGATGGCATGGTTGGTGTCTGCAAATTAACCCACGGGGAGATGTACCAATTAATGAGAACTATTATAATGAGTATTAGGATGACAAAGGGTAAAAAAGTTTCAAGTAGTATCTGGGGAGTTAAGCATAAAAGTTCTAGTCAGTGTTAAGGGAACTAATCACATCGCATATTTCATGCTCCTAGTCATTGTTTCTTTAGATACATTCTGTAAATCCCTGGGCACTAATGGATTAATGGCTCCAAAAATCACGACAAGTTTTTGTTTTCTGTCTCATAAATGAAGCTACAAATTTTCAGCTCTGTAAAAGATTTATAGGCCGCTATGAATAACAGGGAGAGTACCTTTAATATTAGACAAATAAGGATAAAAAATAAATATTGCTATTAAAGTAAACCTTATGCAGGATAAGGTTTATTAAGCCAAAGACTGAGCTTTAAACTTATACAGGAAAAAAAAAAAATGTCCATAAGGAGCATTATAAAAGTGAAGGTTTTAAAACTATGAATAGGTCTTTTCTTTAGGATCATCTGTTTACTATAACTTTTAAAAATAAAAGTCTACAGTAGTCTTTTTTATGGACATATTATACAACTTCATAATAATGGTTACATGCTTAAAAGCCTATGGTGATTTTTGATTTGGGAAAATTAGAGACACATTTAAATATACATTCTAGATAACTAATTTTTTTGCAGCTTTTAGGACAGGTATGGTACAATCATCACCGGAACTGATTAAAGAAAGCAGGGACGGAGGAAGGGAAAAGAGAAGTAGGTTAACCTGATCCGGAAAGGAAAAGGCACACTATCATGCAAAATTATAAGATATTAGTGATAAATATGAGATCGCCATCTCAGACACTATTTATGTACTGCCCTAAAAAATATCTGTTTGGCCTAAGTTCAGAGCAAAGAAGTAGACAGGTTCTTCCACAGCAAATACTGCAAAAGGAAATATATGCATACATGCTCTAATAAAATCAATGATACTAGGCATGTTATTATACAACATACCATTCAGTTCTCGTAGCGCAACTAAGAGTTTGCTACATGGTATATTCACAACTACAACAAGGCAGAAAATAATGAAGGGAAAGTGTGTTCTTTGTGCAGGTCATAAATAGAAGGATGTTCCCAAAACAAAATTCTCTGGTAAAAATGTCTCCCGTAAGGTCTTGCTCTCTGATGAGCTACCTCTAACATCAAACAACATTAGCTCATCCTACAGAGTATGCTTCTATTATTGACTATATTTTTTTAAATTTCAGAATAAGACATACACCACAAATGTTCTCCTTATATTAATGAGCTCTCTTGATTAACCAGGAGGTATTCTTCAGTCCTAAACTGGAACCTCAGAAGAATATACCTCACGAATGTAGTCTCTCTTCAATTTATTATAGGTAGCATACAAACACAAGCATATTTTTAAAATGTTGTTCATCACTACTGATGCCTTGGTGTTACCTGAATCCTGAAAAACAATCCATCCACAGATGCCGTAAATATTTAACAGGCAGACATTTCTGCCTGCTCTTCAATGCCTAAGTAAATTTAGATGTTTCTTAGCCATTCAACCAAATCCATACTCTTCTCCACACCCCTGTTTTAGTCAAGCCGATCTCCTCACTGATCCCTTTACTTAGTTAGGGCCCTGTAGACAAAGCTGATATGACTAAACTGTCCATTCAACTATGACTTTATCAGCACAACTCCTGATTCCTATTCGTAAATAAGTACTTCCTGAACTTTTATGAAATAGATGATATAATTTAGATCAACAATTTTTAAGCCTGAGAATCAGCAGGAAGTTTTTTTTCTTTAAATGTTGACTTTTATTTCAGGGCCTACTCACTGAAGATTCTAATTCAGTCTGAGGTAGGACCCAACGAACCGTAGTTTTAAAAAAAAAAAATCCCCAGGTGCCCTCGATGATCAGCACTGATGACATGCAGTGATCTAGGTGCTGCGGGCACCCACAAAAGAAGATTCAGCACAACTGTTCAGCAGTTGATACAGGTTAGTGGGGACAACTAAAACTGAGCCACAATGAACATCGTAGAGCAATTATGCTCTGTATCAGCAGAATTCCACAGAAGGGAACACTATGTTATCAATCAAAAGAGGATTAAAGAGTTTTCAACATCAAGGATAGCTAGGCTTAGGACACTCAGAGATGAGTGAAGAGTGCATTCCACAGCTGAGCCAAGGAACAGAGTTGGCCAGGCTTATAGGGACCGCAGGGCAGCGAGGTGCAGTAAGGAAATGAACTCATCTGGCACAGAAAGGTGAGGAATTGTAAAAGAAAAGTTGGGTAGTTAAGAAAAGCCTAAAATACAATAATCCTTGAAAATGAGGAACAAGAGTTTGGATCTGGTGTTGCACACCGTGGCTCTGGAAGGTTTTCTGAATATTAGGCTTTTCTTAACAGGAACAAGAGGCGCTATGGCCTCTGTGCCATAAATGATCAACAATAGCGATGCTAAGTGCTATAATAAATAAACGCAAAAATCACAGTAACTTAATATTCTGAAAATTTATCATTCAAGACAAGGTTCCACAGTTATTCTTGTTTATCAGGTGGCCTTCCACATGCATTCAGGGACCCAGGTTGTCCCTGTCTTATGGCTCTGCCCTTCTTAAAGACCTCCATCCAGCTAGTACAGGGTTCATCAAACTATCTCTGTAAAAGGTCAAATAATAAATATTTTTGGCTTTGTAGGTCATACAGTCTCTGTCGTAACTACTCAACTCTACCATTATAGCACAAAAGCAGCCATAAACAAATGGGCGAACTGCACTCCAAGAAAACCTTATTTGCGAAAACAGGCAGCAAGCCAGATTTGGCAACCTTCAGCCTAGGGTATGGAGGAAGACAGGCAACATGGAGGGTGGTACAGGAGGTTTTCACGGGACTAGACCTGAAACTGGTATACAGTCATCCCTCGGTATCTGTGGGGTATTGGTTCTAGGACCCCAGGAGATTACTCAACTCTCTGGATGCTCAAGTCCCGTATATAAAATGGCGTAGTATTTGCATGTAACCTACACACATCCTTCCCATATACTTCCCATATATATTTAAGTCACCTCTAGATTACTAACACCACCCAATACAACGTAAGTGCTATGTGAATACTGTAAATACAATGTAAATACAATGTAAATGCTATGTAAGTAGCTGCCAGCATGCAGCAAATTCAAGTTTTACTTTTTGGAACTTTCCAGATTTTTTTCCCCCAAATATTTTCGACCTGAGATTGATTCCACGAATGCGGAACCTGGGGATATGGAGGGCCCACCGCACATCTCTTCCACTAAGTCTTCAATAAGCCAGAACTTGGGGCTTCCCTGGTGGCGCAGTGGTTGACAATCCGCCCGCCGATGCAGGGGACGCGGGTTCGTGCCCCGGTCCGGGAAGATCCCAAATGCCGCGGAGCGGCTGGGCCCGTGAGCCATGGCCGCTGAGCCTGCGCGTCCGGAGCCTGTGCTCCGCAACGGGAGAGGCCACGAGAGTGAGAGGCCCGTGTACCGCAAAAAAAAAAAAAAAAAGCCAGAACTTGGTCACATGTCCCCACCTAAGTGAACGGTCTAGCTGCGTCTCTGTAAAAAAGAGGAAATCTGGTTTGGTGAACAAACCCACCTATTTCCACTTTCCAGAGGGAAAATAACCCAGTATTAAAGAAGAACTGGTTGTGAACAAATTATTGAAAATGGTATAACAAACATTCAGGAATATTTGTTTTTGGAAAGTTAATTACTGCTGATGCAAAAAGATCATTATTTTACAAACTGTAGGGTTAACCACATAACAAATTAGTTGATACTGATTCTGCTAAACTACCTGTGATTTGTAATTAAAAAGCAAGAGGAACAGCAATTTTAAAATACAAACAACTCAATACCAATAGTGAATTAAGAAAACATTTTCCTGAAAATTATAAGAATCCCAGCTACCCTTTCATATACACGTGTAGTAGGACTTTTTTACAGCATGCCAAGTGTTAAGTGTCCAGACTTCTTAGAACTGGCATCCAGGACACACACAATACAGTACACTCACCACACCCAATTCAGTGTTCTCTGGGTCCACAGCTAAACCATGTTTCTTAACTGGCTGCACTCAGGTTGGGACATGACTGAGCGCTGCCCAATGGGACACACGTGGAAGTAATGGGTACCACTGCCAGGCCTGGCACATAAAGACGTCCCACATATGATCCTCCACTCTCTCTCCCTGCTGCACGGCCTTGGAGGATGGGCGTTAAAGGGTGGCATCACAAGAAGGAAGGAGCCTGGTTCCTGAGCAACTGTGTGGAGCTGAGCAACAGCATGGAACACAGCCACTTCTTCCAGCCCAGCCCCGTCTCAGAGAATTCGACTGTGACAAGGAAAAATAAACTTTTACTGGAACGAACCAATGAGATCTGAGGTTGTTTATTGCAGCTGATAACCTATCCTAATTAATACAGAGTTCTTAACAAACTCCAGAAATATGTTAATTAGGATATGAATATTAAATTTTGGTAGTCCCTTAAAACTCACTGAGATTTCTAATCATGTTTAGTTGTATATAAAAATGCACACACCTGCCTTTATGGATCTGTTGCTGGTGTTAGCAGGTGTCTCAGTGTTAGCCCACACTGAGCTGGAAGCAGGAGACTAAGGGAATGAGAGAATGAAAGTAGCATTTTAGAAAATCCACCTGCTATACCCTGTTCATCTATTCAAAAAATGCTTTCCAATACCAGCTACTTCCCATCATGCTGGAGATGAAGGGTTGAAAGATGAATGAAATGCAGGCCCTGTCCTCATGTCGTTCATGGAGGTGAGAGGGAAAAAAAAGTGGCTGGTCACATTAGTGAACAATGAAATGTCCACAGAAAGGAAGATCTAGGTAAGAACATGCTGCAGCACAAGGAACAGCTACCTCTTCCTACAAGAGTAAGAGAGGCTTCGAAGAAGTGGGGGTAGGTAAGAGGAAAGAGACTGAGAATTAGTAACTGCAGGGAAAAGTGTTTCAAAGAGCCCTGCTCTTTGTTGAAGTAACCCAACAAAAAGCCTAACTCATTTCCTCTCTCAGTTTTATGTAAGACTATGGGATCTATTCCAAGAACAGAACCAAAATGCAGTAATTTTTGTGATTACTAGGTGATTTCTTCAGGTGGACTTTACTTACAAAGAAATAAAAACTCTAACTTTCAAGAAAGCGTTCCTTAGTATTTAAAATTTTTTTGGCATAAGGAAAATTCTCCGGTTGTAATCATACACATTATTCACCCAGAGGGTAATAATATAGTTCCTGTGTACCTGCAATCACAGCAGAGACAGTTCACTAAAGAAAAAAATCCAGTTCCACAGCTACATATTTTACCCTTCACTTTGTTCAGCATTCTCAAAAACATCAGTCACAAGTGTCCAGGAGAGGACTTCCCTGGTGGCGCAAGTGGTTAAGAATCCGCCTGCCAATGCAGGGGACACGAGTTCAAGCCCTGGTCTGGGAAGATCCCACATTCTGTGGAGCAACTAAGCCCGTGCGCCACAACTACTGAGCCTGCACTCTAGAGCCCGCGAGCCACAACTACTGAGCCCACGGGCCACAACTACTGAAGCCCACGTGCCTAGAGCCCGTGCTCCACAAGAGAAGCCACGGCAATGAGAAGCCCACGCACCACAACAAAGAATAGCCCCCGCTTGCCACAACTAGAGAAAGCCCACGTGCAGCAACGAAGACCCAACACAGCCCAAAAAATAAATTAACGAAAATAAATTAAAAAAAGAGTCCAGGAGACTCTGTAAATAGATCTATTTAGCACTACAGAAAAAAATAATTCACAGCATGTGTCCTAGTGATGTGAGTCTATAGCTTCAAAAGTGCATTTGGTTTAGATGTTAAGGTGAGAAATCTAAAATGTCCCATATAACTGAGGAATGATACTGGGAGAATAAATATGAATAGACCAAACTACCTCAGACTATATCCTTCCTAATTCCACTCGAGACAAAGTTGCTTTCCAAAAATTTGAACTGCACTCTCTTCCTAGATCTATTTATATTCAATCCTTCTTTTCTTACACTATTAATTAGACCTACCCCCTTATTGCAAATGTTTTACATTTATCACAAAGATCGTTTGTGACACAAAATGGAAGAGTAACTTCGCAGGAATCTACAAATGATTTTGTTCTTTTTTTTTTTTTTTTTTTTTTCTTTGTGGTACGCGGGCCTCTCACTGTTGTGGCCTCTCCCGTTGCGGAGCACAGGCTCCGGACGCGCAGGCTCAGCGGCCGTGGCTCACGGGCCCAGCCGCTCCGCGGCATGTGGGATCTTCCCGGACCGGGGCACGAACCCGTGTCCCCTGCATTAGCAGGCGGATTCTCAACCACTGCGCTGCCAGGGAAGCCCGATTTTGTTCTTATAGCTGGCATCTCATGAATATGAAGAAGAGAAATTCTTAAAGTTAAAAAACCTATTGTTTTTCACATATTTGCAATCATTTTATACAAATATCATGAAACAGCTCTAATTGTGATACAATATTAATATTGAAGTAACCCAAAACAAAGCCCGAATTTCACAAAATGCCACACTCACGTTTTTTGTTTTTTTTTTTTGTTTTTTTTTTTGTGGTATGCGGGCCTCCCCCTATTGTGGCCTCTCCCGCTGCGGAGCACAGGCTCCGGACGCGCAGGCCCAGCGGCCATGGCTCACGGGCCCAGCCGCTCCGCAGCACGTGGGATCCTCCCAGACCGGGGCGCGAACCCGGTTCCCCTGCATCGGCAGGGGGACGCGCAACCACTGCGCCACCAGGGAAGCCCCCACACTCACTTTTAAAACATTAATTTTTAAGTCCACATAAATAAGCCCAGGTATAAGGCAATTAAAAATTTGAGGATACCTATTTTTCCATATGCCGCCATAATTTAAAAATTATTTTCCTATCATTTCCCATTTTTCTTGCTTTTCTTTGACTCTAACATTATGTAAATTATCCAATCTCTAAGTTATCTCAGTTCTTTACAGTAATCCTCTTCAAAAAAAGTTCAGTTAAAGAGGGGGAAAAAAGCAAATACATTTCTATTTACCTCTGTAGTTTAAGACTGAACGCAATATGTGAAGTACACTATGTAAAATACCAAAATGAAATGCTTGAGAATAGCATAACAAAACAATGGACTCTTCAATAAAATATTAATACCATATGATAAAAACATATTTCTTTGGAGTACGGTCTATAAAGAAAACTGAACAATACTTTCTAAAGCCACAGCAAATACCCATTTATTGATAAAAGAAACACAAACTTTCCCTGGAAAACTCTAAATGCATGTTTTAGAAGATCAGAAGACAGACAGGAGATCACAAGCCTAAAAGGGCAATTGTTAGTACTATTTTCTGTTTATAGTAGGACAACACAAAGCACTGTTCTTGAACAAAGTATGACATGGCAATGTAAACGGCAACCACCGTTTATGGGTTCCCTATTTGGGGCCTGGCTTTGTACCATGTACTTTATCATTTATCGTCTCCCAATCCTATCAAGTAGGTATCATTTTCCTTATTTCAAAGATGGAGATGCTGAGGTTGAGAGAGGTCACAGAGCTACCGAGCCAGGTTTCCCACTGGGGTCTGAACATCATACGTCCTTGCCTTGGGAAAGAACGTCTATGTTACATGGCAAACAGTCTACCATGCTCTTCCATGATGACTGCTTAAGATTCCAATAAATTCATCTTACTCTTTGCTTGAGGTTTCCTTAATCAGCTAGTCCACCATTCACTTCTGCAAAATCCATCATTTTATTTAAACCATACAGTTCCAACCTGTACTAAGGAATTAGAAAAGTACTATTACATAACTGAGAACAGATTTTGAAAATCTAAATCTTATCAGGATAGATTATTTCTATAAGTCATCATTACAGATACTCTTTGATGTATTTATAGAACCCACAAGGTTCACTGAATTCCAATAAACATTCACAAATAAAAACTACTCTAAATAGCCATTTAATAAGGATAGTTAACACCTATTATGAAAACCATTAATACTTAAGCCAGCATTTCTTAAAGAATAGTCCATAGGCTGCTATTGGTCCATAACTAATCTCCGGAAAATAACATCTAGAAACACAACTTATCACCTAAATTTCTGGCTTGAATTAACACCCACTGGTGATTCACTCCCACTATGTCTCATCAAAAGCTATGCTGTTTTCTCTATAAGTTTCGGTGAGCTTCTGGCTAACATAAGTAGAAATAAGCTACAGTGGGGATTAAGAATCTTTTATCCTTCTAAGATAAAAAGTTCAATTCCAAAGATGTATGCAACACTGCCCGGCTCCAAAATTAATTATAAAAATAAGATAAGAATTTTTTTTCAAGTAAAATAAAAGGAATTTAAAAAGGATATTTGATACTTTCAAGTACAACATTTTCCAAAATAGCACAATTTCCCCCCATTAAGCTTACCTTGAAGATGGCATTATATTTGAAGCCCTGAATTTTGTTGTAAACGGATTAGTTGACTCATAATCAAAATAGTCCTGACGATTTTCACTAAATGCATTAGGTGATTTCAAGTCACAAGGGCTATCAGATCCCCCATTGTTAAGTCTATCAGATCTTCTGCTGTCTTTTTTTCCAGTCACTCTTTCAAATAGGCTAACTTTCTCCCTTTTTTCTCTTTTATTTTCTTTTCTTACTTCAGTTGATTTTGAAAATAAATTCATGCTGCTGTCCCATGATTCGCTGCTTTCTTCAAATGGATTTTTCTTCCTTGGCAGTGTTGCAAATTTTTGGGGTAATGAAGCAGTCACATTTGTAAATGGGTCATTTTGTCTTCCGAAAGACGATTCACCTTCACCCACACTGCTGTCAGGTTGGTTCATTTTAGAAGTATCAAAGCTTAATGTTCTTCTGTGTGGAGATCTGAGACTTCCTGCAAACAATTTTGTAGTTAGTACATAATCAGTGACACATTACATCACACTATTTGACACGTTCTGTGTGCATACTGCTGTTTTTAGAATGAGAGCAATTAGCTATTTAAAGATATTAACCTTTTAAAATAATCAAGGAAAACAACCTTAAAATGCTAAGGTACAGCGGTATGTAGGCTAATAACAATTAGTATCTTGCTAGACAATTAGTAATTTACTCAGCTCAGAAAGAAACAATCACATAAACAAATTATAATGTCAAAACTAAAGGTTCTGCTTGGCATCATAGTGCTATAAATTCTCAGACTTTTTTTCATCATTAGCATTAAATTCACTTTCTTACTTCTGAACATTAAAGGTTTCTTTTCTAGGAACTTTCTGATGAAACGGAATATTCATTTATGCTTCAGGCTTTTGAGACAGGAGAAACGGCAGTTAAGAAAAAGAAGCCAGGCCATGAAAAGAAACCAAGACTCATTTTTATTCTCTAATAATATAAATACAGTACTGAATGCAGACAAGCTCTGCCTTTAATAAACTTACCAATTTTGAGTACAGTAGGTACTCAATAAATATTTGATGACTAAATTTAGAAAATACTAGCAAGAAACTCCAATTTGTATTCTCTAACTTTGAAGTCAAACTTTAAAAATTAAAAGGGTAGTTCAAACCACGGAGGATCAACAAGAAAGAATGCATGAGTCACTTACCACTTTCCGGAACTGCTCCAAAGGAATCTATCTGGTGTCCGAGAAGATGCGTTTGAGCAATGGTGCCAGACTTCAGCTTCTCCGAGGATACATGGGCCCCAGTTAAATCAGACATTGAATGTGCTGAAGAGAGTCGCTGAGGACCCAAAAGGAAAGGCTTTTTTGGTTTAGATTTCATCTGTATTTCACTACTTGAAAATTCAGTATTGGCATCAGGCATGTGAGAACTTGGAATGATTGCAGAAGATGTATCAGAAAATGTCCCATCATTTTTTCTACCTTTCATCTTATCTTTTAATTTTGCAAAAGGAGATCTTGTTTTGTCCTTCATTGATAAGTCAAACATACTTGCTGTCATATTGTTCCTCATAAATTGAATATTGACCTTTATCTCACCCCTGTTTTTGGCTCTTTTTCCTTGTTTGGATTCTAAACTAAACCACCTTAAAGAGAAGGAAAAACTGGGTTGTAACATGTAATGAAGAGAGGATTATTGAGCTCTGTTGTATACAAATAGTTTTTTAGGTACTCTACATCAAGGCAATCTAAGCACTAAAGGAGAAACTGTCAGCCAGAGTGCTTCTGGTTTTATTCAATGCTTCATTTAAAAAACAGGTTAAGTCTCTGTCATGTGGCATATACAGAAGGAATCAGTCTTTTTTGAAAAGCTATTTAGACAACTTTTTCTTTCATGATTTGAAAATCACTCATCATCGAAAATGCTTACCAACCATAGCCTATTATGTTTTCATCTGGGGTTAAGTGTTGCTAATGGCTGAAGAACATTTTTTAGCATTAAAAGACACTAAGATAGAGACCCTGAAATAATTCATCAATACAAACTATTTTTGAGCACCATAAAATGATAATGATTATTTTTTTAGTAAAATAATAATATTTAGCCTCTATCTCAAAATAGTTCCTCTGCAAAAGCTATTAACAGAATTTTGTTAATATGGGAGACTACTCCATATAGTCTGCTAATCATGAAAGTCGCATATGATATAATTTACATTCATAAAAAATGGGTCAAAGCCTCTGCCTGAATAAAATATGCAAATTAAATAAAATGCAAGAAGTGACAAATAGTAATAAATCCTGTAAAGCGTTTTTGATGAAAAAAGAAAGCTTACATGCTTCCTCTTAGAATCTATTTATTTGTTTCATTAACTATTGCTACTGTGACAATACCAAATAAAACTTATTTTAACTGGAGCCATATCTTATGCTTTTAGTCACTTCAGTGAATTACACTGCCCATTTTTAAATGATGTGTAAGAAGCAAAGTTTATTTTGGTTTTGTTTACAGTATTTTTATCCATGAGAACTTCTCCAGCTGTTGGTGTCACAAGTGGTCAGTCTACAAGGCAAACAGCCAAAAAAACTACAAACTCCAGCCTAGAAGACAGTTTCCACAATGTTTTCACATTACTTAACAATGAAGTATATTATCCGTCCCGTATGTATCCGAGATATATCCGATATATCCCATATACATCCGTATATTATCCGAGACAGGTCATCATTTAAATACAGCTCTGCAAGTGTTAAATTTTCTTAGCTACAAAAGGAACTCTGATCTAATTTTACAGGATATACCAGAAGAAGCTACATTTACTATCAATTGGAAGACTGGTTCAAAGGCCGTTCCAGGCAAAAGAAAACTGGCACATAATATATATACCAGCTACATCTTAGCAAGTAACATGCAAAAGAAATATTTTCTATTTAATTTGAAGCAATTCAATCAATTAAGATCTAGTTGCATCAAAACAAGCAACTTTTTAAAAAGAGAATGTCTTATAATAGAAAGCATTAAACTGAGACCCTAAATAGAGAAAATCCCTTATCTGAGGCAAATGGTGAAATCTGAGAACTCAGAGACTAGAAATAAAAAATTACAGCAATAAATTCTGTGGAATAGAGAACCTTCAACAAAACAAAGTTGAGCACTCGAAAAGCCTGGAAATGAAGCAAGGTTATATACCCAATTATTAACTCACAGTTTGGGGAAACAGAGCATTTTCCATGGGGGAGAAATCCTTCCAATGGATGGCCCATGAGAAATGCTCTATTAACAACTCAGGTTATATAGAAAATAGGTGAATCCACTTTGCAAACAATGCACCCCTCAACCCCACAAATCCCCAAACAAAACGAACCAAACAAAAACTCCAAGCATATAGGGTTTGCATGTGTGTAACAAAATCAAAGCAAATCTGAGGAAAAAATGAAGCAATAACCCAATAAATGTAAGGGAGTAAGGGTAATGGAAATTCATAGAATTTTAGAAATGAGACCAAATAAATCATCTAGTCTAACATCCTTATTTCACAGATGAGGAAACTGAGGCACAGAGAATAAGTAACTTCTCAATGTCAGATTGGAGTCAACAAGGAAAATAGCCAAAATTGATGAACAACAGCTGCATGAAAATAGTAGTTCTTTTGTATCTAATGAATCACATATGTTAATAAGGTTAAACGCATACCAGGTTGTACTTTACAGGACACTGTATTTAATCAGGAGACATGAGAGCCAACAAAGAAGGCAATGTAGGTTTTGTCCTGCTAGAGTGTAAGCTCCTTGAAGGCAGTTTGCCTTGCACTAAATCAGTTTGCCTTGCACTAAATAAATGTTACTGAATTTTCATTTCTAGAACTGTATTCTTAAAACAGCCATGCTACAACTCGTGTGTGTGTGTGTGTGTGTGTGTGTGTATGTGTTGCACTGTTTTGTTCTTTGGTAAGGAAAGATAAAGACTTAGGTAAGCTTTAATGGATAAAGCAAGTCAGTGTTTGAATATAAACTGTAAAAACAGTATTTTCCTTCCTCCTCGTCAAAAAAAACCCTCCAAACACCCAACTGCGAAGAACTTTAACAAATATACCAACTGAAAATATAGGCATGACAAATAACTCTAGCTGCTGTGTTTTGAAAGTGATATAATAGGGAAGACTTAATGAGACCTTCAAGAATCATTCCAGAGATAGCACTTGTTTTCCCAGGCTTCAAAAAGATAAAATGAAGACATAGCATTTGAGGCTTAGTGGATTAATTTTTTTTTTCACCTCTGGAGTGCTGGATTTAAACTGTATACGGCCTCTGCTCAATTTTTAGTGGGCACAGGTCCATGTTCAAAAACCACCACACATGTGGGAACTATCCCCAAGCAATTGGTACTGTGTGGTCAAAATAGGACATGATTGGCAGTAAGGGTGCCAGAGGCCAGGATGCAGATGCACTGCAGAGTTGCACACAAAAGTCCTAAAATCTGCATGTGTTTGAGTCATACCTAACTCTAGGGACTCTGATGGTTACTACTTCTCATGAGCATTTAAAAAAAAAAAATCAACATCACCCACTTCTGCTGTTAAAAAAAAAAAAATCAATCGGTATTACATAACAGCATGAACTATTTTACCATTCTATTATCAAATACTGTATTGTTTCCTTAAATCTCGTGCCAGAACCGACCCAGACACCCATTAAAGTGGGAGATACAGAAGTTCTCTTTCCATGCCCCACTCAAAGTGTTCTGGCTCAGGCCCCTCTTCCCCTCTCCTTGAAAGAAAAAAAAAAGGCTTTTAATTTCAAGGTATAAAAATAAGTAAATGATAGTTTTAGCCACCACACTTCTTGGCCTATCATAACACAACTGGAAGACAAGCTGTAAATACTTGTCTTCAGTGTCAAGAGTAGAAAGTGTCACACCCAGCAGTTCCATGGGACTTCTAAATCAGCTGGTAGCCTTCATCACTCATACGGGTTTTCTAAAAAGCACTTGGGAATATGCTGACAAGGCTCAGCAATGTGCAGAATATTAAATATCTTTCTTGCAATACACCGGTGACTCAAGTCTGTCTCTTACTGGGCCATATGTACAGCTGTGCTGAAAAAGGAAGCTATTAACTATATTAAAAAACTAGAAATATTACCAATAAAGAGATCTCATCAAATATGTGGTCCCCATTTATCCACAAAGAAAGAAAATGTTACGGATTTAATAACATATGAAAATCACCTTGAATGCAATAACATCACAAGAGCTCTTGATAACATTTAAAAGCATTTTCCTCCCCGAAAGTTCTAATCCATTTCATATAGTAGCCAATACAGAATTTCTGTAGGGAGACTACGATATTGGAGTATCGCTTACAGCCAACTTTATTGTAATTGTGATGCTGCCAAAGATAAGGAGTGAAACAAGAAGAAACTTTAAAAGCTTATTTCATCCTCAGAGTCTCTGGGTTCACACAGCTGGGCCTACTTTCACTTGGAAAACTTATATTTCAGAGAAGGTCTGTAGTATATCAGCCATTAACACTAAAAGTACTGTAAATGCAGTATGAAATTTGAAGATGCAATATACTTAAAAGTTTACATTCAGAACACTTCTAAATATTATTTAGTAAGGTCATCTAAAATTGGCAATTTGAAATAAATTATTTGGTGATTATCCATTTTTCAGTTTAAATTTGATGAAGAACTCCTCAGAAGTAACCGAATGTTACTTTATAGGTATCAAACAGTGTTATTAAAATCATTGATACATATTCAACTTTACACATTCTTTAAACCCTTTTCTCTCCTTTTAAAATATTTTCATCTCTTCAGTTAAATATTTACCATTTTCCTCCAGCATTCCTAGTATTACTTATCTCTCTACCCTTTTACCCTACATATATTAAACCAAAGACCTGATTAAAAAAAATTTTTTTCAATAAAAACTCCAATCAAGAGAAGCTTGCAGGAAGATATGTACAGAAAGAACATGAGATGGCTGTTTTAAAATATAAGAAAATAACATGAACTTCAAGAAAGTTATTATAAAAGTTCTTCTTAAACGCATAAATAAATTTCAGTTATAACTGAAACAGCAAAGCTATTTTTGAAATCTGAAGTCCTCTTATAAGTTCAACCTATATTTTTCTCTCACTAATTCCATCAACTTTAATGTTCTCTCAGACTTGAGAAATTATAAGTTTAAGCAAGGGGTGAGTATCTCTATCTCAGAAAACATACTATTTTCAATTTGAGACATATATCCTAGTTTTAACTTATATTATGGTTTTTTAAATTAGAATATATCTAACCTAAGTTTGGAAGTCATATTAAAAAGCCCATGTTTTTATTGAAGATGTCATTAAATCATTTCATCACAAGAATTTAATCACTGTCTCCAATCTGACCAGCATTTAATATGGTCTAAACACACTGGCTTTACAGAACTAACTTTGAAGTAATTGCATTCAAGGTTGAGGATATCTGTACATACTTTTAAAACTTTTTTCTTTTAATAGCTTTAGACTCCATCAAGATGTACTGACCCTTAAATTTGAGCTAAAATAAAAGCCAACTGTGTTTATAATGATGAAATAAAATGCTGAGTTTTAAATTTGGTAATTTACCACTTGACAGCTTCAGAGTTCAATTAAAAATATATATATATATAAAAGACGTCATATTGGCAGACTTAATTTTCTGATGTTCCATTTTCTGAAAAACTGTAAATATTTAAAGATTGTAACAATTTACATATATGTTGTTTTAATTGGTCAACACTATGGTCCAGTCCTCTTACTAAGTAGTGAAACAATGTTTATTTAAAATCCTGTGCAAAATATTCAATTATTGAAGATGTTTACCTCAAACAGCTGAGAGAGTAATGGATCATTAAAGACTCCACTTAAAAAATGTTTCTTCATAAGGGATATTTTTACTTCAGATTCATGCAAATATGGTGTTTAAAACTGGGTCATATTTCAGTCCAAAAACCAATGCCCCAGACAGACAAATAATTTCCAAGAACAGGAAATCCATAAATGAGATAATAGTTAAACTCCCCCCAATTCAAAATAAATTACATAACTTACTCTGTTTTCCTTCTTTGTTTGTCCTCAAAGATGTCATTGAGATTGATGGCCACCTGCCCTAAAAACTTATCCAGACCCACCAGGGACCTGTGCATAACTACGAGGAAAAGGATGTATTTCTCTGGATTCCCCTGCATTAGCAAACCAGGCAGCTCAAAAGAGGCCTCTTCCTTCCAGACTGGCTCAAGGGTTTTCTCAGCCACAGAGGTGGAATACTTTTCCTTGCCCAGCTGAATTATAGTGTATGTGTCATTGGTGCCACTTTTGCCTTTTGGCTTAAGAGCTTTGGCTTGGAGCACTGTGACCTGCACGTGGGTCGGAAACCACTTTTGGGCTTGCTCGGAAAGCATCATTCTGTCCTTTTTCTCTGCACCGAGTTCACCAGCGCAGGCAGGGCCCCTCCCGCAGGGAGAGCCTGATTCCTTAATCACTGCATCCTAAGGACACTTAACGGAGACAGGCAAACTCACAGCTGCCCGACTTCCCTAGGGCTGATGTCCAAACGCCTTGCTGGGGCAGCCTGGGGGCACAGCTGCTCTGGGGGTCCCCTTTCCTCTGGAGAAGCACAGGGGCCCACCATCACCTGGCCGCGCAGTCCAGGCCTCCGCGCGGAGGCCCGCGCCTCGCGTCCGCACGTCCACGCTCCGCCGGCCCCGGGGACTGGCCCTCGGCGGCGACTGGTGGCTCCCAGGCCTCCGGGCAGGTGAGACCAGGCCGCCAAGGCCCGAACGGAGGGCGGCAGAGGTGGGAGGGCGCCCCCGCCCCAATTCGCAGCCCCGGGATTCCCGCCCGCCTCCTCCGCGCCTCCCGCCCGCCCGGCGCTGGTCCGCGGGCCCGGCTCGGCTCCTCCTCCCGACCCCGGTAATACGAACCGCCGGCGGCTCGTGCGGCCTCGCTCCCTGTTGCAAACCTCTCCCTCCTCCTCCCCCTCGCCTCGGCTCCTCCTCTCGGGCGGGCCTGGGGGCGGGGGCGGGTCGCTGTAGGGTGGAGTGGGAACAGGGGCGGGGGACGCTGCAGCTCCGGCGCGGGAGGACCGCGGGGTGGGCCGCTGGCGGAAGGACGGCGGGCGCGGGGCTCGGCCTAGCCGAGCCGGCGGCTCCTAGCACCAGGCGGGCGGCGGCACTTCCGGGTTGTCCTTCTCCATCTTGATCTCGGGAATGTGACGGGGCGGGGCAGGGCCGGGCGGGGCCCCGGGGTCAAGGGTCAGCACCTCCCCGGTTGCCGTGGTGACCGGGGGCGTGTCGCGCGGGCGCTGAGGCCGTGCGCTAGGCGCCCAGTGCTCGATGTTCCTCGGACAGGTTCGCGCCCGCTTTGGGCCTGGCACCGTGTTGGGCGCTGGGAACGTGGGGACCTGCACGGGCCGGCAGGGGGGCTCTGGGGACAGCGGGAGACTGCTCCGAGAGGAGGCAATCAAGGCCCGGGGCACGCCCGGTCTTGGGAGAGACCCAGTGTCAATCTTTGGAAGCTGTCTTTGCTGTACCGTGGATGCCCAGTGCCTGGCACCGAGCGGGCGTTGCATGAATGGTGGTGAAATAAATCAATCTCTTTAACTGGCTGAAAACATACTTTTCCCCAACCCCTTATCCACTCTTCTCTTTTTGAAACGAGAGAAGGCTTCTAATTGACTGGAATGACATCCCCCACTCAGACGACAGGAGAAAGGGAAGCGGATAAAAGATTCCAAAGCTAACACAGGGGTTAATAAATTAGATCCCGGGAGGCACTGGGCTGGAGTCAGAAGACCTGGTTCTGATCCCACATCTGCCACCATCGAATGTATGACCTTGGTCAAGTCATTTGCCCTCCCTGAGCCTCGTTTTCTTCACAGGTAAAACAGGTCTCCGTAAAGTCTGAGACGCCATCGCCACTCTGTGGGTTTACGCGTCCAAAGGACCCCCTTGGGCACTCACAGTCTGTTAGTCTATCTAACTTCAGAAGCCAAACGCAGAGGTGAAGCTGGTCGTATTTCGGCTAAGTCAACTAAGAAAAGCAAACAGCCTCCCTCACCAAGGGCAACCGACAAGTTCCTTACCTGCCCTGAGGGTAAGTCCTGAGGGACACGAGCGCTGTTGGAATGGGAAGGGACGGTGTTAAGAGAAGAAAATGTGGATGTGTTAATACTGCATTTTTTCTGAAACCAGCCTGATCTAATGGGAAAAGTTTGGGTAATGGCTGATGAGTCAGGAGTCTTGCTTGATGTCCTGACTGCCAGAAATTCAGTACAAAGCTTGTGATGGGCACTTAGCTTCCGGAGACAAGGAACTTAGATTCTGGGAGCCTGGATTTCCTAGTCCATAAATTGTTGATAAAATTGCTACTATAGAGTTGGGAGGGGTATTAAGAGATTATACATATTCATTTCCTGGCATAGTATGGAACATAATTCTAAGTCTCCCTTCCTCCCTCTATTTATTACAAGAGACATTCTATCTTTATTGTATTTATTTCTGTTCATGTCTTATCTTCCCAAGGAAAGTCTAACCTCTTTGGATTGCCTTGTGTATCATGGGTCATCCCTTCACAGTGTTTAGCAGGCAGTAGACACTCAATTATTGAATGCCCTTCTCCCTTTACAAGACTAATTTTGAGAGTAAAACAATATGATAGATGTGCATACACTTTTCCAACTTAAAATGGCTATAAAAGTGTAAGGTATTGTGTTTATTATTTTCAGGCAATGTTTAAAACTTTTCAGTTTGGGGAGAACATTGTGTTCTCCATGTTTTCTCGCTATCCTCATGGATACTAGCTGCAGCACTTAAAACTCTTTAAGAAACAAGGGTCTTTTCATTATTTTTTGAATGGAGGTATGGGAGGGCCCAATGCATTTGTGTCAGAAGAGCAACCATACAGTTGGAAAACCTTAGGGAGAGAGGGGATAATGTTATATATTATTTTAATCTTATGGAAAGAAGATACTCTCCTGACTCTAAAGGACAGCACCACAAACCTCAAAACTACTCAGATTCCAGCACATTCTTTCAGGGACCCACTGACACTTGCTCGCATCTATAGATTTCATTTATTGGAAACCACAGTTTTTTAGTGCTGCTTACACACAGTGGCTGGTGTATGTTCTGCATGAAGTAGGCAGTCTAAAAAGAGACATTAGATTAATTTATCACCAAGATATTCAGGGAACCAAACTACAGATGAATCTTGAATAATCTTGAGCCATCTAGAATGAAAAGACCTGGTTTTAGGTCATTCTGATGAAAGTTTACTATAAAATGTAAAAAAGAGGCAGAATTTTCCATCTCTGAGAGACAGTGTATGAAAAAGCCATGTGTAGAAAACAGAACAAAATCATCATACTGTTAATATTGCACCTGGATCCCAGAGTGGGCAGTTGTCAACCTGAAAGAAAACTATTCTCAGGGATTTTTAAAGGGTGCGTTGGAATAGTCAACAGTGGAATTTCAACCAGGATGTCCAGGGAGAAATAAATTGACACCTGAAACTTACAAAAGCAAGATAAACATCATGAAAAAAACTTAAGTGTAGAATTGTTATAAATTGCATTTTAAGAGTCATCATGGCTCTATTAAAAGTTGTAATTAAATAAGAAATAGGCAACTATAATAGTGAATGTGTGTTTCTAAAGAGCTTAAAATTGTTTGGTAAGCTTTATTAATGATCATAAACTTGTTTACAAGTATCATTTCACCCATCTGAAATATAGCCATCTCTAGGGTGGAAGTTGGCAGCAATAGTTCACAGCAACGCAGTAACAGACTTCAACAAAATTCAGGGAATACTCTAAAAGCAAGAGCTGAACAAATGGAATAACTAACATCTCTCCCTGTTGCACCTAAATTTCTTTTGAGTTTTCCCAAAACTTGGCTAGAGCCAAAATTGTTTAGTTTTACTATCTGGCAAGATCAGAAGTCATGACTTAATATTCTAATCCAAAATAAGAAAATAATATATTTTTGCCCCTGAGAAAGTGAATAAACAAACAAATCAAAATGGACTAAATAGAATCTTGAATTGCATTATAAAAATGTTTTTCTATAAGAAAGTGGTTTTTTTTCTTTTTTGGTTATTTGTATGAAGAGTAAAAACATGTCAGTCGAGTCAAATATATGGTTGGCTCATTGTGAAATATAATGGTAATTATGTAAGATCTGAGATCAAAGTGGTTCTACAAAAATGTTTATTGTCTTACAGTTTAAAGATTCTTTTTACTAATTTAAAAATATACAAGGACCATAATTTAAACAGGGAAAAAAGATTGCATTCATAAGGACAACATACCAGAATTAAAGGAGTCACTTTTTAAATATTATCCTATGACTAATGATATGTCCAGAAATGTTTGGTGTAATTCCAAATATCAAGGGCTTGGAAAAATAACATCTTAAAGGAGGAAAATGCTGAAATTTCTAACTGTTAACAGTACTGTTGCAATGAATAAAAATGATTTGGCCAGAAAGTAAAAATAATCAATATTTATTCTTCAATAGTGGAGAATTCCACAGACGAAAATATTTACTAAATGCCGCACCTCTAATAAAATCCCATAAGGAGACTTATTCTAAACATCATCGTGAGTCTTTCAGTTTTTTTCCCCCTTTGGGCATCAGCATCGTCAAAATTAAGACTTGCAAATCTATTGTAGGACAATTATAGTGCTCTTAGTTTTTAAATAGCCCACATATACATTGCATAACATATACATTATGTACCAGAAATTGTTTTCCAGATGGAGGTTCAGAAACATAGGGCAACAAGAAGCTTTCCCAATGTACCATTACAATCTTCAGACTTCAGATACACACACACACATGCTGCAAATATACATACAACTCAATGTATATAAAATTTATATACATATACAATATGGCAAAACTCAGGGTTATGTTGGAGATACGTACACAGATAAACTCCACATAATCGGTCAAAAAGTAAACTTGGCAAGCCGATTAGAAATTATAATAGCTATTAACTAGTATTGGGGTTTTTTTGGTGATTGTTTTGTTTTTATCACTGATTAATTTGTCTCTGGGATTGGGCAGTGTATGGACACAGTTTGTGATGCAGGAGAAGCAGTGTGGTGTGTAGTTTAAAGTGCTCTAGTCAACAGCCTGTGTCTTAATCCCAGGGCTACGGATTCCTAGCTACATATCTTTAGGGAAGTAATTTCACTTCTTTGGACCTCCATTTATTCATTTGTAAAGTAAGAGTCTATAATAGGAACCACTTAAAGCATTTTCTATCATTTAATAATTTGAAGTAGTACATCCATAATACAAAGAAGCAAATTGCATTATCATTATCTAATTGAATTTGGCCAATATACTAAAGCAGATCCCTTTTTATGTAATTTATTAATGAAGGATTTTCTAATTCAGAAGAAAAAGATCTTCAGAATGAGAGCTCTCTCTCCCAGATGAAAATGATCATCACAGAAAGGAAGTAAATATAACTTATTTATAGACCTTGAATGAGGAAATTGACACTAACAACTCAAGATTTGGAAGAAATTACATAAAGGGGTTTTGAAAAGTATTAAACTTTTCATTTGTAGTAATAAACCTAACTTCTATTCATATTACTTGTAGCTTTTTCAATCTATGAAGGCATGCTGAGAAGGGTAAGAATTTGTGGACCAGAATTCATATTTGTACATAAAAATGTTTTGTATGGATGTTTTTTAATTTCCTCTTCATGGTATCTTACTATTATGTTCTGCAATTTTTGTTTCCTCAACAAAGTCAATACATGTTAATGCACAGAACATGAACTGATTTACTTTAGAACTTTATGGTATTGGGTCAAATGAATAAGCCCAATTTGATCTTTTCTCCTTCCAAAGGATGTTTAAATTGTTTCTAATTTTTCAGTATCATAGACAATGCTGCAGAGATATCCATATATGTCTCCTATGCACATGTGCAGGGAATTTTTTTTTGGTAATCGTGCCTCTTTTTGACAACTGACAATGAAATTATTAGGAGTTTGTGAATGATAGTGTGAAAAACCCATGGGCCTGAGCATCAGAAGACATGAGTTCTAATTCTGGCTCTGCAACTAAGGAGTTGTAGATGTGACAAGTCATAATCTTTCTGTGCCTCTGAGACCCCTTCCACCTCCAGAATTCTCAAAGTTATATATAAAAATAAATAGATAAAATACTGTACACAATATATTACATATATAATAAGCATACAACATAATATATTATAAATTTTACATGTTGTATATAGTATATAATATCTAATAACATATCATATACACATATATAATATGTATAATTTATAATATATTATAATTTAATAAATAGATATATTATAATGTATAATAATGTTATATGTTAATATATATGATTTGTTTCTATGTATACATATATTGTATATATTGATAAACTAAGTTTATATATGTGTACAATTACTGAAAGCAGAGATTATTGCTATGGGAAAAAGATTTTGCAAATACACAGGTATCTGTCTTCAAGTTGTGATTGTCTCACCATCGTGAGTCTTACTAAAATCTTCCAGAACATTGCTACTTTTATGGATTTATATAGAAGTTAACAAGGATGGGATAACTTTATTATTGAAAGAAATGTTTATCAGAGTTACATAAACTTATCATCCTTGTACTTTGTAAACATCTGTTAATATTTTTTCATGACCAGTTAAAATCCAAGATGGAGGATTTTTAAAAACAAATAATAAGGGATTAGAATTACAATATGTCTGGAACTAATATGTATGTTCTTTTGGAGAGCATTAAACTGGTGAGCAGCTTGCAAAACCATTTGATGGGATGTTTTTCTCCCCCTACATAAGATCTAGTGCTCTCTCTCCCTTTCTACTTATTTAATCTATCCAAAACAAAGTAGAGGACTATAAAAGTATTTGTTATATTTTGTGTGTTTGATATAAAGCCTGGGGAAAAGCATTTCATTTTGAGGGCTAGACCCAACTCTTCTTGTTCCAAGGTCAGATTTCTGCTAAGCAGTTTTCAATCAGCCTGAACAATGTTTTAGTCCATCTGAATGTCTGATAATAAAAATAGTTTTGGCTTAGAACCGGGTGCTTATCTTTTACATGGTCTGGATTAGGTCACCTTCTGAGCACTTATAGGTTATGATATAGGGAACGATGATTTCGAAACCATATTATAATCATTTTCTAGTTATTGAAATGATCATTGATGATCTACGTAGCCAAAATTAAGCATTGGACTTAGTTTGGCAAAGTAGACCTAAAAGCAATACTTGCTTCCAAAAAGTGAAGGAATAATGGAAGGAATATTGGACAGAGAGAGGCCATCTGGGTCAACCAACCAACAGTATGTATGACCTTGAGCAACTTAAATTCTTCTTTAGTAAAATAGCAACTTGTACATTTCCTCTGCTTCCAAACTTGGATCTCAGGTTATCCAGAACTACTTCCCAATGGACTCACATCAACAAGCAACTGTGTTTTACCGTGGTTGTTTATCAGGCTTACCCAGGAGGATAAGGTATTTAGATTGTGTAATTTGTGCCTGTAACTGTGCTCTTGTAACCTGAGGTCTTAAGAAAAATTAAGGAAGTTTTTTAAAAAAAACTCCTGTCCAAACTACAAAGTGCATTGTATGAATTTCTAAGCTCAAGTTTTGACTAAATCATCTTTGTAATTTCAAGGGGTTTTGTTTTCCTTTTCTACATACACTTGGACATTGGAAAGGAATGGAGCAAACTAGCTTTGTAAAAATGAAGTCCGGTGCATTAGGCACCTCAGGAATCAAGGGCTTGCAACATTTTCTAAAACAAGACTTTCTCCAAAGCTCCTGGGATACAGGCACTCACTCAGATAGAAACGTTCACTCCACTTTCATTGAGTGCCCATCCCAGGAAAGGTTTTGTCCATTGGGCACTAACCACCAGTGTGACCTCTGGAAAATGATGTAAACTTTCTAAATTTAGGCTTGCTCATCTGCCAAATGGGTTGTTGGGAGGATGAAATGAGGGGTCATGTAAAGTTCAGAGAGGGCCTGGAACATAGGAAGTTCTCAAAAGATGTTCATTGCTATCGGGTTGGTGGTATAATTCCACTTCTCTTTGCAACGGCTTTCCTCATATCTGAAGGCAATGGCTAGCAGCACGGTTGTTCTGGGCTATTCTTCACCAAGGGGTTAAGGGTCTGGAGCTGCAGCAGGTGCTTCTCTAGCTCAGCGGGTGAGAGCCAGCCAGTGGAGACCCTGAGTTTAGTTTCAAGCCAAACCCAATGTCGTTAGACACTTTTTTCCAAATAAAAATAAAAATAACTCCTTAATATTTCAGACCTTCATCTAACATTTAATACTGACTTTTTAAAGTATCATTTTAACAACTTTATTAGACAGATTTTGAGTTTCAGAAAAATAATGAAGACTCACTAAATTATGTACCTTCTATCTCTACAAGTAGCTGAATTAGAAACTTAAGTAATAGATCATATACCAGATAATATTTTAATATACTAGATTTTTACTTAGAATTGTGATGAATTTAAAAACAAGAGTATGACATCCTTTGGTACACCTAGTAACATAAACATTCAGCGACTAATCAGTGTTTTCAAACTCCCATGTACCACTCTAATTTTAAGCGTGTTATCTCTGTACTAATAATAATAGCTAATATTTGCTGATTGCTCACCTTACGCTAAATTCTTTAACATTGCATTCTCATTTAATTTGAAAGAGGTAAAAGCTATAGCCAACACAAACATCACCATTGCCTTTTCCTATCCCATCACAAAGAAGGAGGAAGGTTGTACGGTAGACTGTCCTTTTAGGCATTGCTCACATCAGGATGAGGCAGGAAACTTGGAAACCAAATCCTTCATATCCTTTGAACAACTCTTGTACCTCAATTGGCTTTAAGCATTATCGTAGCATCCTTGACACAATCCCAGAGCCTAACACTGCTTGAGTGAAAGCGTGGAGACAAACAAAAGACAATTGATCTATTTTGCCGCTCATGGCATACTCCCTGGAGCAGCAGCCTGTTCTGTGGTGTTTGGCATCCATAAACTGCAGAGCGATTGTAATGTATTAGTGAACCCTATCCATTGAAAAAAAGTCACTTTTGATATCACTTCATTCTTCTGCTTTCATAGCTCAATGTTGGGAAATTGTTGGGTTTTCATTCAGGAGACCAAGGCTTACATACCACCTCAGCCTACTAATTACATTTATTAGACATTTGCTGGAGAGTAAAACACAATAATGTATGGAAAAACATGCTGTAAACTATAAAGAATTTTACAAATATGAAATTTTATCATAGTTTTTCGTCCTGTATCTCTCACATGCATACCTACTAGCATTCACACTTCTTCTTCTAGCATCAATAGTTGCTTAGAATGATAAGTGTTGGACAGATGTAAAAGAAAGAAAATTCTAGTTTACCATCATTCAAGCTACGTTCAACTCAATCAGATTTATAAGGTAATGAATAAATAACAACTTGAAAGCTACGTAGATAAATATATGTGATGGGTCAAATACACTGTACTTAGACAGACTAAATTTAAATTTATTATGGAATGAGAATCCCAGTGTCCTCTTGGAAAAACACATCTTAGCAAGCTCATGTGGTTGTAAGGTTGATAATACGTTGATAACACCTTACGTGCTTCTCATTCTTAGTTATACCTGGTCCCCTTGTGACTTTCCTCCTAGTTTCAGGCAGCAGCTAGGAAAACCAGACTTACTGCACCAGGGTCCAGTATCAGCTTTGCCATGTCAAAGTAACCAGTAAGGGAAGAGGTAACAAAAGCCAAAGTTTATGCAGTAAACAAAGAATTTTGGAAGAATGCAATTGATGGAATAATTAGACTGGACAAAGATTTTACTGGTCAGGGAGAAGGGAAAAAAATAAGAATACTGTCACAGAACGTCAAGCTTGTTTGATATTTTTTAATGTCTCCATGACATTTCTCTTCCTGCTCTTGTTGAGCATAAGAATTGAGCATATTGTTGATAGAGCCTCCAGACCAAAAGCAGTTATCGCTTGTATCTTGTCTCCTGGGAGGGTCCTTGAAAGTGAGCAAGGTACTAGAGCTCCCCAATCCCTTGCACCACGCTGCCTTGGAGCAGCAACTGTAGCAGTAGAACATCAGGGCAGGGGAACCCTAGGTAGAGAAGATCCAAGGTAACCCCCTGAGCCTCCTGTCATCAGAGAGACACCAGAAAACTTCTGAGAATTTCATCTTCCCCAGAGAGGTTGAAAATGACTAAGAAACCACTGGTAGACTTAAATGATCGTCCAAATCAGGACTGGAAAGGTTTGGAGTACATGGATCCAAGACCAGGAACCGACCATGATGGCACCTACACATATTTCTATACATAAGGAGGTGCTACTGGGAACAGATTCCAACAGCCAAGGATGCACCCTGGCTGGTCCCCTGGGCCTCAAATTCAGTTCAGCCCTTAGAACTTCAGTTCTGTCCCAGGGAGAAAGGTAGGGAGGCAGAAATTATTACCTGAGTTTAAAACTTGAAATTATTAAACTTATCCAGTTATGTTTTCTGGCTGAATTTTGACAGGGATAGAAATGGGAGAATCAAAACAGAGATTAAGTTGAATAATAGGGAAAATAGTTACATTTCTTACCTATCACCCCAGGCTGTGGCCTAAAATACTATACTCACTACAAGGGGTAATACATTATAAGCAAAGTGAAGTGATTGCCAGAGCCCATGGATTTGAGGGGTCCCTCCATGATGTTATAAGATGGTGTTGGATCCCCTTTTCTATCAGCTTATGGTGGTACATTAGGACTAAATGTTAAAATGTATTAGCGTATATAGCAAACACTACAAATGCATTAACCTGAAGCGATGTCTCTAGTGACCTTGGTCCTAAAAATCACCTGCAGTGGATTGGACACCTGACCTCTCAACAGCAAACAGGGAAAAGATGTAGAGCCTTGGTTGATTCCAATGGCAGTTGAAATTGATATTGTGGTGTGGCTTCTTGCAAAGTTAATGCAAATTTTGCATGCATTAATGGAAATATAGTTCATGAAGGTGCTCCAGTATTCTCCTTCACTCTCCTCTCCTGTTGCAGAGGATCACTGATCTGTGCCCCGACCTGAGGACATTTCCTCTGCACGGGTAATGCTTCTCATCCCTTGTCATCTCAAGGTTTTGCGTCTTCCATTCTCCCCTCTCCCTCCTGCATCTCAGCTGTTTTCTTCTCTACTGGATCAAATCTCATCAATATACATATTCTCCAATACTTCTCATATTAAAACAACAATCGCTCATTTGACCTTACATCCCCTCCAGCTACCACCCCACTTTTCTATTTCTTTTCGGAGGAAAACTGCCTGAAAGTCTTGTCGAGATTTGCTCTCTCTTTCTCCCATTTTCTACTGAAAGTGCTCCAATCAGATTTTGTCTTCCCTACTCTACACCTACATGTTGCCAGCGTTAATGGTCAGTCCTCATCTCATTGGGCAGATTAGCAACATTTGATACAGTTAATCACTTAGAGCTTTCTTTCATTCATGAGGTAAAACTGATGTTAGAATTTAGGGAGCAAAGACGTCTTAGAACAACACCAAGGTTCAAAGTGATGGCCTACTCTGTTGTAGTATTGGATGTATTATAGTTTAATGTCATTGTGATATATGATGATTAGTAATGAAAATATAAACCAAGAGCTAGTTTCCTGTACTCAGTGTATTTTTTCAATTATGTTTAAAATATGTTTTATATCCACCCACTGCTTCCACCATGAAAGTTATCAAACAACCTATACTAGGTGCTTCTCTAAAAAGCATGATCACTAAAGAAAACTCTTATTTGGTAGCTCTAACAAGGGACTTGGAGCTTGGACTTCAGGTGTAAATATCTGCATCCTGGGACCTTTCTCTGGTTTGGTGATGTTAAGAGTCTCACAGGCCCAGTTCAACTTTTCTTGAGGCAGGACATATCAGAGTAGCTCTGACTCTATCCCCATGGCTGTGGCTGGATGGAGGGAGAGAGCTGGGACCCCACAGTCTGCAGAGGATTTCGCCTTAATTAGGGACGTGGACAGAACCAATTCTCTCGGACTAGGCTGTTGGTAGGCAACTACGATGAATGACATATAAAACATTAAAACACAGACATTGAAGACTTTTGGTGTGGGTCAAATTTCAGGGTCAAGCTTCATATAGGAACAAAAATGCATTCTACTTCTCAGCTTAAATGAAATAAAGTGTTCACAATCACTAAATGTAAGCTCTTGTAATGTCAATGTTGTATGATCGAAGCCCATATTACTCCGAGTGTTTATTTCTATATTCTATTAGTGTTTGTAGATTTTTTTCTTTCAATTGTTGGACTAATAATGACTGCAAATTATAATTGCTAATATTCTCTAGAGTAGAAAGCTTTCAAATAAACTCCCAGCATTAATACCTATTTAAAAAAAAAACTGAGTTGCATTTGGAATTTCCTGGATTCTTCTGTTTGTCATGCAAATATTCAGCTCTGCTCTTTTTATGATAATATGAAATAAAGTAGTTTCTCATAGTAACATTGTAAATCATTTGCTTTCTATTACATACAGCTGGTTTTATTACTGTAATGATTTTCTGTGAGTGCCTATTGCAGAACGCATAAGATGCAATGTGATATTCCTTTATTCAGAATTTATATGTAATTATTGTTTGCCCAGAAATAATGAGACAATTTGGAAATACAGTAATTTATTGTAATACATTTCTTTTTAATATGTATCTACAATGAGGGGGGAAAAAAATCTAAATTTCTAAAAATGACATGCCATCTCTTTTTGTTGTATAGACTAGAGTTTTCATCTCACTGAAAATTCAGAATCAAAATCAAAAACAGCTGAGGTAGTTACTCGGGTGCCTTCCTTCAGCTTATTCAAAAGAATATAGGATGAACGGTAAGAATTAAGTAAACCACAAATTATTTTGGAGTGTCTGGTTTGCATTATAAATAAATTTTTCACTGCTGGTTGTTTTTTCAAAAATATTGCCTGTATTTTTGATATTCATTCCTGTGATCTAATGTAAACTATGTCCTACCAGTTTAACGTATTGTTTGTTCATGATTACATTTTTTTATTACAGTCATATGCTGTAAATATTTCTCACTCTGCTCTTTTGGCTCTCCCCCAAATAGCAATAGTCTTTAAGACATGTCATGGAAAGTGTTATTAAGAAAACTATCCCCCTTTCATGTTGGCACATACTAATTTCACACCTTGAATAGAGTCTAACCACATCAACAACGACGTATCCATTTTTAAGACATGGAATTAAAGTTTATTTATTAAGAGGCAACAACAACAAAAAGTCAAAAGAGAGCATCACTCTGGCACCACAATTTTTTTCCTTATAGGTCTGGACAAGAATTTTTAAATACTTGATGGTAAATTTGCATTAGTTTGTAGTTTGGTTTGTGAACCTTTTCTTATATACTTGAAAATGGTAAATTTAGATAATAGTCTCATATTTCATTCTTAATTACAAAGGTAGTATCACCGTCACAATGTATCCTGTATAACAGGGAAGAAAGCAGATTTCTAGTTATTGTCTGTAGGCCATATATTTTAGAAGTGTGTGTAATTCTCACTACAATGTTTTGTTTTATTCTCATTCTCTTGGTGGCTCCATATGAAGGAGCAGAAAGTTTATAAGAGGGGGCAGAGCAGGGCAACACTGTACCAAGAAAGGTTTTGTGAGGCAGGTGTGATGGATAGGATTCTCTTCTTTGAAAAGGACATTAGTGATGGAGGGGGCAGCGTGATGCTGGCTGTGCCCAGAGAAAGCCATGGGCACCATCTACACAGGGGCCACCATATTGGTGGACATAGGGACCCAGGGAACCAGCTAGAGCAGCAATATGAGAAAAACCTCTCCACACAACCACCTAGTGACCAGTTACCTTCCTCTTCTCAGGGCTGTGAGTTCTTCAAAGGGGGAAGGGTCATCTCAAGCCATGTCCCCTCCCCCTCTTGCCTCACCCCCACTTAAAAGGTAGGCCAACCCGCCTTGCCCTCCCAGGTCCCTTGAGCCACACATCTGGGGTAAGGTAAGGTTGGGTGAATGCTTTGAAGAAGATGTAAATTGAACTTTATAAACCAGACCAGATCGGTTTGTGTTTTAATTCCAGAGTGGCCAGAATATTATGAGAGCTGCTGAAGGTATTCTGAAGGGATGTGTTGATCGTTAACTTCTTAAAAAGCCACCAGAAAACCAATTGATCAAGCCAGGAGAAGTTTATTAGATCTACTGCAATAAGAGAGAACACCACATTGACAAAGTCTCAGGGCTGCCTCAAAGTGGGGAGTTGGGAAAGGGCCTAAGGGTCTGGGCTGGTGATGCTGGGGCAGGTTTTGAGAGGCAGGAGTAGGGGTCACTGGGTGAGACCTGGCAGTCTGTGACGTAACAGCTTTGGTTAAGTGCAAATCAAGACTCCAGTCTTGCAATGAACCTTGTTGAGCAAGCAGCTAGTCTTGATCAGTAAGCTATTTAGTTGACTCTTGTCTTCCAGAATGGGTTTATGATGTTATCTTCCAAAACAAGTGTTTTCCGGACCAAACTGCCTAGTGATTTTGCTTGATCTAAGTAACGTTTAACATGGGGACCGGACATTTTTCCTGGCGTCAGCACTGCTTATCCCACAGATAAGAAATTACAAGCCTTCCAATGAGAAAGATAGGCTTTCCCAAAACAATGTTTAAAGCAGTGATTGGATAAACATAAAGCCAGTTCATGTTTATACCCCACTTCATTGAGACTTTGAAATAAATCAATTGTACTATATCATTATCCTCAATTGCAATTGGAAACTAACCTTATCCAAGATCACAAAACGAATCAGAGGAAGAGTCTGGATTCAAACCCAGGTCTGCGTAAGAACCCTCTTGCCACCCCACTGACCTGGGTTGCTACGCTCTGACCTTAAAAATCTGTTTTTGTTTTTTTTTTCCCCACTGTACCATACTACCTCCAATGAAAGTAGAGCTAAGCCATTTTTCTTAGCAGAGCTTCAGTACAATTTATTTTTTCCTTTAGTGCTTAAAACAAGAATATGTCCTTGGCAGGACGCGTGTTGGTACTTCATTTCATGCTCTCTTGCACCGTCTGTTATTTCTGTCTTTTCTCTTCAATAACATTGCAAAAAGCTGGAGCTGCTTCTTACACTTCTTTGATATCTTCCAGCACTTAGAGGGTGCTAAGCATAGACTAGGAAAGCAATACTACATTGAATTGAATTGAAATGTTTACCACTCCTTGGGTAATCATATCTCCACTACAGTTTTAGCTACTATTTAAAACACAGTTGCTCTGCCAAATATTTGTTGTAAAGAATAAGCAAATATTTCCCAAAATGTTCAAGCAAGCACATTACCACTGCAAACAGATATTTCACTGGGAAGTTTTTCTCTTACATTCAAAATCTTAAAAAAAAAAAAAAAAAGTCACGGTGCCTCCTCTGCATCAGAAGTAAAGATAAAACTACAGACACATTTGTAAAACAAAGACCAACTGGCATTTCAGCTCCAAAACAGAGGGTGGATTTTCTCCATATGTCAATCAAAGATGGTCATTTCAGCCCCTGGCCGGTGGGACTAATGACAGCAACTCATGAGATGGTGGCGGTTGGTCCCCAAATATGCTGAATAAAACAAAACAAGCAAACAAAACCTCTTATAGGAAGTGGAGTGAGGATGGGAAAATGTGTGTGCGTGTTGCGGGGGTGGGGTACTCGTTTTCCTGAGAACATTCTTCAGAAGCTGTAGCCTTTCAATGCTCCTTAGCTGCCCCTCCTCACCTCCACAGACCACCTGCAGACCTTCTGGCTGACCTTTTGCCCGTTAGGGTTGCCGCAAAGACTCACATCACTTGATTTTTTTACCTGGATTAAAATGCTGGCAGTTGGGGACCCCTATGCGATGTTACTTCCGGAGGGTCCCACAGTCATCTAGGGACAGCCAGAGCTCCAACCATTTTCATGAAAACTAATTGTTTTCCAGAAGATTTTGAACTGTTAAAAGATGAAGGAAACGAGCACAAGGTGGCCAGTGGTCACAGTGCTTTTAGTGGTTTATTTTGAAATTTTGCGAAACAGACATTTTACTGTCAGCATTTTGATGATGATCACTCACTGCTTCTTCTTTGAGGAGGCGGCGAGGTAGTTAGAAGTGGCTCTTAACCACGGGTAATGGATAGTGCATCTGCCCAGTTAAAAACTTCGAAACAAATGGAGCGTGTGCGTTGCAGACTCTAAGAAACCGTTTGTTCTTTTTCCAATGAAGATCAACTAGCAGAGCAGAATGGAAAACCAGGTAATTCTTTTAGATCCCAAAGCTTTGATTTCAAATTACCTAGAAAATGTATGGGTTGCATTTTTGTGGTGGTGTCGAAACTGAAGCAATTTTTGGAGTTATTTAGCAAACAGCTTTAATTATCCATTTTATTAAGTGATCAGACTCAACGACAAACATGCAGGGAATTCAGAAAAAAATCCAGTCTTCCATGAGGATAATTTGCAGCAGAAATGGGCTCTTTTTATCTGACAGGTGAAACATGCTCCCCTGCTTTGGAGAGAAAACACATTAACCCTCCCTCTCCCTACCTCTCATTTCTTCTCTCTGGTTTTTACTTATCTCCACTTTCCCTCTACTTCCAGTGCAAACTCATTGTTTTATTGTTCCTAGTTCAGAATGCTCGGAGTTGTACAGACAAAACATTTCGTTGTTTGATAAAGAAATTGCCATTTTTATACAAGGTCACGTTCAAGTTACTGCCTACAGTGTCATTACAGTTTCTTATATATTTACCTCCTTTGGAGCTTCTCTTTTCAAACTATACCCTTTGAACCAAAAAACAAACTAAAATGACTTGTTCTGGGTGGGCTTTGAGTAAGGGCCTTTTATCATGAAACCCTCCATGAGGCCACATGAATGTCACAATGGCTTTTCAGGTAAGGGGGCTGTGATTGTCTAGATACAGAAGCTCTGCAGAGAAATATTTCTCCAAGCATTTGATGGCTAGGAGGGAACGAATACTTTGATTCTGAAGAATGTCACCTATTCCTCAGCTTTTATCTCTGTTTGGTTTTCGGGGAGTTGGCCGGTTTGATAACAGGTCTCGCCCTTGTCTTGTGACCATACCTTCTGGTACCTGGTCCCTGTGTTCTGCTTCCTCAGTGCCCACTCTCCTTTTGTCTCCTTGTTTTGACCTTGGTTTATTAACCTCATTAACTCGGGCTACACAAACCTCTAGCGGAGGCCAACTGTACCCTTCAGGCACACGGCTGCCCCCTCCCGATGCGGCCGCTGCCGCGAGCCCAGGCCCAGCTAACCGAGAACAGACACTTCCACTTGGTTAGGATCTTCCCTCAGGGAGCCAGAGTTGAGTTCAAGTAGGTTAAAGCATTACATTTGTAAATTTGTAAAGGATCAAGTTGTGAGAAGAAGGGCAATCTTGTTCTTTGAGACTTTATTAGCCAGTAAATGCAATATGATACATTTATAGGAGCGAAGACCCAGATTTTCTGAACTTCACTGAGCCAGAAAGATGTGTTTTATTTCATAGAGTTTATGGAATAACTGCAGCATAGGTATGTTTTTACAAGGCACGACACTGACTTGAGGTAATCATAAAGTAAAAATGGGCAGTGACTACCTTCAGGTCTAAGTATAATTTATATACATATTTACCCAATCAAATGCAAAGACCCCCAACCAGATGTTTTTAATTTTTGCTTTAATTTTTAAGCTCTTTAGTTGCTTTTTCAATGTAAAAGAAGTTGGCTTAACCTTTATAAAAAATGTTGCTTGCAAGCTGGTATAGAATGCATAATAGAATGCACTGACTACGGCAACAAACATTCATATCAGCAAAAAGTGACATGAGGTCATATTAAAAAGTTCCTCACTGTGACAAAATAAATCAGAACACTTTACAGCTTGTTATCATTTTGCTAAGAAAACAGAGCTACTGAACCTTTTAGATGGAAAACCTGAACATAGACAAGAAAGGTTTTACGGATGATACCAAAATTCTAGACCTGTATGTTGACACAGGTCTACTTTAATATTGTTATTTTTGCTATGCATTCTTGTTATTTTTCCATTCTATTCTTGTCATTTCTTGGCTCCTGAAAACTAAATGTTCTGTGAGCAAAAAGCTATAAATTTTAGGACCAGCATGAAGGGCAGTACAAACTGTTTAGGGAAGGCAGAGAGTATAAATAACAGGGATAGAAAATTGTTAGATAAGTAGGTAGATAGGTAGATGTTAGATGACAGATAGATAGATAGATAGATAGATAGGTGATAAATAGATGATGACCCTTAATTTCAAATCTCTTGTTTGTATTTATCATATGCTGGAAAATTAGCTGACTTAGCAAGAAGTTTTCAAGGAAGGACATAAATAAATTTAGATGGTTGGCTTAAAAATATTTATTATTTTTAATTATTGAAGTGTTTTTTCCATTTAGAATGGCAAAAATGTGGTAGCACTTCATTAATTTCTACTCTTGTGCATTCTTAGTGCACATGAGACAAACAAATCAAGTGACACAAAACGAAGCGTGAGAGTCTCTGATCACCCTCCTACTCTTGTGTCCCACTCAAAGGTGGGCGTGGTCAGAGTTGGATGTACATTCTTTCAGTCCTCTTCTATGTGTTTCACACATATATGTACCTATCTATACGTATGTTGTTTATGTACATAAGATCAACACATATATATATATATGTATATAAATTCTTCAGTTTCTTAAGCTCCATATGTCATGGAGCTCTTTTTAGGCAAGTACACATAAGTCAACTTCTTTCTTTTTATTGGCCTCAGAGAATTTCATAGCATGAATCTATCATTATTCAGTTCTCTCTTATAGTACATTGTAGTTATTTCCAGTGTTTTACTGTTACAAAATTCTACGGTGAATATCCCTGTGAATTGCTTTTTTAAAAGTGGGAGTATTTCTTTAAGATAGTTTCCCAGAAATGAAATTGCTGGGTCAAATAGTAAGCCTTTTTAAAACTTTGTAGGTTTTGCTAAACTGCCTTCCAAAAAGCTTATCTTTTCACTAAATGTATGAGTGCCTGTTTTCTCACCTCCTTAAAAGCCTTTGAGATTACACATCTTTTTTTGTTTGTTTTATCTTTTCAATTGTGTGACTGATCATTTATATTTTATTATTGTTTTGATCATTTATTTACTTAATTATAAGTAAACTTAATTGAGCATTTATTTCTTTATTTAATATACAGTTTCTTTGTGAATTGCCTATTCATATTTTGTCCATTTTTCTTTTTTTTAAATTTATCTTCAGTAATTTGTTGAAGGTTTTATGCATTTTGGATTTAATCTTCTCTGTTAAGTTTGTTGCAAGTATTTTCTACTAGTCTTTTTTTCTTTTTTTTTGCTTTGTTTATTTTTGAATGCTGTTGGAGCATGTAAAACTATTGCTAGCACTTAAACATTTCAAGAAATCAGTTAGCTAACATATATATATATATATATATATATATATTCAGTTCCACATTAGTTAAATAATTTTTAAAACCTAAACTTGAATTTTATTTATTATTCTCTGAGTTTGTTAAAAATACCTTTTAAAGTTTTTTCTCTAGACCTTAACTCTTTCCCTATTAAAAACACTGTTCCATATTATCACTTTCAGCTTTTAAATTTTGTCTGTGTAAAAGGATATCAAAATATGAAAGGTTTATTTTAACACCTGTGGCAGACAGACCCTAAGGTGACCCCCAATGAGCCCTGCCTTCTGATGTTCACATCCTTATATAATCTCCTCCCTTTGAGTGTGGGCAGGACCTGTGACTTGCTTTTAACTCTTAGAATATGGCAAGGATGATGGGATGTGACTCCCATTACATCACATTATATGACTTTCTTTCTAGATCTCAGTCTCATGCTGCTCTTGAAGAATTAAGCTGCCATGTTGTGAACTGCCTATGGAGAAGTTCATGTGGCAAGTAGCATGGACAGCCTCTAGGAACTAAGGATGTCAGTCATACAGCACCAAGAAATGAATTCTGTCAACCACCAGAATGAGAATGGAAACAGATTCTTCCCCAGTCGAGTCTCCAGATGGGATCACAACCTAGCTAGTACTTTGACTGTAGCCTTGTTAGACTCTTAGCAGAGCAGCTATGCTACGCCAGACTCCTGAACCACAGAAACTTCAAAATAATAAACATGTATTGCTTTAAGCTGCTATGTTTGTAGTAGTTTGTTACACAGCAATAGGTAGCTAAAATAGCACCCACATTTGAAATACACCAGATATCTTTAGGGAAAAAAAAGTGGTAAGGACTAGAGAATTGAATTATCGGTTCTTTGGCACTATACATAATCATATTAGAAAGCTGTGCCATAAAGTATAATGCTTTATGAAATAGGAAATTATTATGTTTTTCTAGCCCTTATAATGTAGTTTCAAGATTGTATTATTAATGTACTAGAGGAAGCCTAGAAACTAGGGGAAACTGATAGACTAAGTTTTAAAATTCCTGGAAGTATGTTGGATAAAATGCCTAGCATAATTAATGATGAGTCTAACTAGTGGTATTTCACCTATGTAGACATTAAAACAAATACAGCCACCACACTGGAGCTTTTTCAGACTCACAGCTATTTATATGTTTCATGAACAAAGCTGTAACTGACAATAAGAAGTGAGAAAACAAAATCTTCTTTTCAACAGAGGAATTTCTAACTCTCTTCCATCACCAGCCTTCCTCTGCTCCCCCTCCCCAACCCCCTATTTCTCTCATTGATAACTTTCCTGATTTGTCTTTCATTTCACATTTTCCTTTTCTTTCTTTCTTTTTCCCTCCCTTTTGCTCATCATGTATATAAATCCAAATATTGAGATACTGGTTTTTTAAAAAATTTACTAGCTTTAAGGATTCAGCTTTAAAAAATAGAATATCACATAATTGTGTGGTCAAACAATATTTTTTCAGATTCAGCATGTAAAAGAAAAAAGTGTCATTGTTAAACTGCTTAAGGTACAGAGATAAATGACTTCATTCCCTTTGTGCTATGAGGATTCCCCTGAGACGTGTTCTGGTTCATGTCGGAGCCCCTTTAAACTTGCTCTAGTGTAGTGCATGTTTATTTCAAGTTTAACAGTCTTTGCCTTTCTCCAGCCTTCACTCTTGTCAATCTTGATATGAGACTCCCTTTCTGCCCAAAAGGTCTAGACAACAAATTTCATGCCACTTGACATCTCGGTTCTCACCTTTTCCAACTTTGCCTTGTATTTATAGGTGTCAGAATAAATTTCCAGCTTATTTTCCAAAATTGCACAGCACTTTTCACTTTCTGCCTTGCATTATTATTATTATTTCTGCACCTGTCTTATCTTTAGCTTTTGGAGAGCTGAATCCCATAATTCCTGGAACTACACTTTGCAAATAATAAGCAAAATAAATGACTAAGTATATGAGTACCTATTAAATGCTAAAGATGCTTTAAAGACATTTAATCCAGTGGTTCTTGGATGTCAGATTTCACAGATTGGGGAAATTAGAAGGTGGGTGACTTAGAATTGCCAGTTTTTATTTTGCCAAGAAGTATAAATGAACAATTATCTTCTATCATCATTTCATAAAACACAGTATAAAAACAAAATGGGGTTTATAAATAAAGTTCTACATGCACAAACAAAATTCAAAGGACATAATGTCAGGATAAAAGATTGGTCCTTCCCCCAAGCGGCTATGTCAACTTTAAAATAACTTGTGTACTTTATTCTCCTTGCTTTTCTCATTTAGCAGCAGACAGCTGAAATCTTCATATTGTACTGGCACAGTCTGTGTATTTTAGAAATCACTGAGGTAGTCTGACCTTCCACTCAATGAAAGCATCCTCTTTAAACCACCTTGGATAAGATATGCTTGTTTCACGTCAGCCTTCAGACAGTTTCCTGACTCTTGCTTGAGGTTAGTGATAGGTGGGGAAAAGGATCGCAGTGGGAGGTCCCCCAGAATCTGCCGTCTACCTTTCTGGCACTTAGAGAAAGGCAGATGTGTAAAAGAAAGCAAGGCTTTTTATTCTGTGCTGAAATATATATTAAAACAAGGTGCTAGTGAAAACTGAGACTTTTCTACACTCTTTGCTGTTTCATTCTTCCATTTTGGGCAGAGGGTAAGAGTGGGTATATGTTAAAGGTGGTTTTTACCAGTATTTCCAACTAAACCCCAAACTTGAAAAGATTATTCAGATGAATTTAGAAATAACCCATTTTATATTTTAGCTTTTTATTTGGAAATAATTTAAGAATCACAGGAATTTGCAAAAATAGTAGAGTTCCCATATATCCTTCACCTAGCTTGCCCCAATGATAATACCTTATATAACCATAGTACCTTAGGGAACGGACATTGGTACAATGCTATTAGCTAAACTATAGGCCCTGTTCAGATTTTATCAGTTTTTACATGTACACCCCCCCTTTTTTTGATGTGTAGTATTATATCGCATGTATAGGTTCATGTAACCACCAACACTATCCAGTACAGAAGCATTCCATCACCACAATGAAACACTCTTGGGTACCCCTTTACATTGCAAATTTTTAATAATTTGTTTTATTAGCATAGAGTGATCATAACCATATTCATTTAAACTCAAGAGGTGAAGGGTGGAATTTTCTGAGAGCTGGAATTGGAGGGTACACTTTGAGCCACAGAGAGCTGGAGTAACATTGGAGTTTCTGGTGATACCCTTACTGCCTTGCCCAGCCTTAGATTTACCCAAGGCATGGATGGTGAATCAAAGATCTTGGGAGAGTCAGTGAATGAGAGATCATGGAGAATGGTTGAGAAGAAAATGAGCCAATCCCAGAGGCAAAGACATAAGCCAAGAAGAATTGTGCTGGAACCTTTTAGATAGGACTTGTTAGGGGTTATTACAAGTTTTGTGGGGCTTAAACATAAATGACTTGGGTAAATATTCATTTAGAAGCAGGATCAAGCAAAGAAGGGCCCCGAAAGTTAAGTGAATCTGCCTCTGGATTAGTCTTAAATGAAGAATTCTTAACTAAATAGATTCATTAATTTGTATACTTCTTTAAAATTATAAATACCCACCCAGAAAGACTTAAGTAGACACTTAGTTTGCCATGGGGTGAACTAGCTTCATCAGCTTCTCTGTATCTTTTACTAGGTTGCGGGGAGGATAAGAGGTCACTTTTGAGCGCCAGATATGGAGCCCTTGGGCAGGTCACAGGGGACCCTGGGGCACAAACACTGCAGTCATTGGGGAGAGGGAGAGACAGACAGAAATATGAAAATGACAGACATCTTTGCCTCTTTTACAGCTTGACTATAACTGGCCTTCTTTTTAAGGAAGCACATGGTTAAAATGCTAGACATCAGCCACTTGCACACACTAGAAACATTTATGGAATGTTTTTGTCTAAGGTAAAGACACTCGGTGAGCCCGACTCTCCACTAAGAATCTGATATCACAAAATCTAAAGAAGTCAGACTTCTCATGACTGTTTGGAAAAGAGTACCAATGTCTAAGTGATAAACAGGGTGGTTACACAAACACTGTACATTTTTCAGAATGAAATTAAATGTAATGTATATAAAGCACAAAGCCTTTCATATAGCAGATCTTCAATAAATGGTAGGTATTATTATCATTATTTTATTTATATATTATCTCCTTTAATCTACCTGAAAACATTGGGAAGTATCCATTATTATCCCCATTTTCACAGAAGTGGAAACAAGGTAAGAAAAAATAAACACTTTCCATTAGATCACAGAGTGAGGTGAGATTTCATTTCAGTCTTCTGATTCTAGTTTTAGTTTTAAGTCCTTTTCCCTGTGATACAGTAGTGTCCCAAATTGAGAGATCTTACCTCCTTGTTTTCCTTGTTATTATAGTTATAATTTCCTTATTAACTTTCCCCCATCTTTCAATCTCAGATAATGTATATTCTTTTCTATGCTATTATTTAGTAGCCTCTTAAGGAAATGATGAAACGTTGGCAAAGGCTAACTTGGTTTCTATCCAAGACTTCCTTTTAACTCTGGACTTTACAAGCAAGAAAGGTTTACTGACCCCTGTCTCGGACTCAAAATCCATCTCCAATCACCTCCCCCCTCTCAATTCCCTTTCGCCAGCCTTTTTATTCAATAAAACTTCATTGAACACTATTATATCCCTATAGACTTAGATGCTGGGAATGAAAAGAAGCAAGACGAGGTCCTTGCCTTCCACGATTTTCACTTGAGTAACAAGACAGGCACCTAGACAACTAACCATAATGCGAGGAAAGGGATCAGATGAAGTGGAATCATTGCGAAAACGATGGATGCTGACAGGACCATTGTTACTCTTATGACAGGACACGTGAAGTGGCGTTTGAGCTGTTCCTTGAAAGAAAAGGAAGAATAAGGAGAAAGGTTGTTCAAGCAGCAGAAGCAAAGGGTGAGAACACTGAGCATCACGGGAAAGCCGCGCACGCGCCGCCAGTGGTCCATCACGCGGAGCCGAGCGTTCCCGACCGGAGGCAGGGAGCCCGGAGAGATAGGGGGGACCAAATCACAAGAGGGCCTCTGCCTCGCTTAGGAGTTGGGCTAAGCAGCCGAAGCCCGGCAAAGGATTTTAAGCAGAGATGTGATATAATCACATTTTTCTCCCTGAAAATAAAGACCATTCTGGTGTTAGTGTGGAGAATGGATTAAAAGGGTGAGAGATTGGAAACTGTGGAAGAGAGCTTTAGAGGCCAACTTTTACAATAGCCTCTTCCCTCTAGGAAATAAACTCATCTACCTCCTGGTGAGGTTCAAATTAGGAAGAAAAGGGTGAGTTCTTTTTCTTTTCCTTGTGAAAAACTAAGGATGAAAGTGGAGATGTTTCACCACAACAGGTGCTTTAATTGAAATTTCTTACGTTAAGGACAGTTCTAAAAACTGCAACTCGCTTAAATTTGATTTTTTTTTCGTCAGACAACTTTTTATGGGACCTCTTGTGTTCAGACATCTTCATGGGGTGCTTGAGGGGGAAATGGGCAAGAAATGCTATGAGAGGATCTAGTGAAATTAATCATTTTTTTCCAGTATGACATAGCCGTTCACTAAAGTGCTAAAAGAATGATTATTTTTAGGCAGAAGAAACAAATTTTAGAAGTAATTCTTTGTTTCAGCTAGAAAGCCTGACAGCTGCTGTTCTACTACTTGATGGCACTGAGGTTTTTTGTATTTATCTATATCTGCTTCACAGGATGAGCCACATAAAAAGCAACTACCTCAAATACCTAGCACTAACGGTTTAATTTGACAATTTGTAGATGGTATTCTTATATTACCCTTTAGGACCTTAATAATTAGTTTTTCTTTAGTGCAGTATTAAAGCATTAAAGGTCATAAATTCCACAGTCACCTGTATCCATTTATTGCTAATTTATTATGGAACATATCATAAAACTTTCCTTGACATATAGGCCTCTTCATAACTATAAATCTTTTTTCAACTGTTTAGATAACTTATGCTTAAGTTCAAGAAGAGACCTCTAGGAGCAAATATTTAAAACATCTATTTATTTCCCATTAACGGTGCCATGTGAAGTATTCATTTCCATTCAGTATATTTATCACTTCAAACCGTTATAAAGATAAATTTGTTTTCAAGAGGGAAAAATGTTAAATGTCAAGTAGCTGTTTTACTAAGTGCTTTAGAATGTCCAGATGAATAAAGCGATCTTTCTAGTTAGTATATAACACACACAAAAATGTTTCCATTGAGATTAAATTTGTCACTAGTAACCTCCATTAAGCTTAAAAACTTTTCCAACTTGAAGGCTGTCCTTTCAGATGACAAATGTATCATGTTATTTGACAGAGAGGTGGTTTCCTTTTGTTTTAGTTATGGAGATAAGGTAGTAAAAAACACTCACAGTTACCGAATGCATTTACCTTACTGCTTAAACTTCTGTATGAATGCATATTTATGGCGCACACATTCAGAAAGGGAGAGGAGAAAATCAACTTGCTGGAAAACCAGTTTGTCAAGTGAGCAATTTGCTAAAAGTCAAATTATTTCCATTAACTTTGTCTAATACTATCAGTAACCATGATGCTTGAGATGGTTGCAATACCATTAGGGATTTTTTTTTTCTTTCAAAACTTTCATTTGGCTTTAGTTTTTCTGCAGCTGCAGTGGTTAGCCAAACCAGAATATCATAGGTTTTACCATAGTCTCACTTTAAGAAAGTAAATTGTCTTGTGTATTTCAAATTACAAATGTAATTGTATTGACCTCTTATGATTTATAAACAATGGGATGGGTTTTTATTTAAACATATTTTCAAGCCAGCCTTCTCTACTTCTCTTAATTCACTGTTAATCAGTCAACATGAACATTTTGCATGTGTTTTAAGCTTTTGAGAAGTGCTCAATGTCTCAAGTATTAAACAACTGAAACTTGACCTATAACTGAACTGCACTGACAAGTCCACTGCAAATGGCCAGGGTGAAAAAAAAATACAATAAAACTGAACTAAAACTAAAATTTGATAAACTCTTGAACACTTGAACCGCGTGATTTGCTGAAATCTTGCTTCCTAATAGAAACCATGGGGTCATATCCTCTGGACAGAATATCCACACGCAGGAGTGAAGTGAAGATACAAAGAGGGGGCTACTATACTTACTGTCAGCAGAAGAACCTCAAATTCAAAATACATTAGCCATAAATAAAGACTTATGCAAGAAAGAGTAACCTGGTAACAAATCCTTAAAGAACACTAAAAGATGAAAAAAGTAAGGCCAAAACAAACAAACAAATAACTAGGAAGATATAGGGGCCACCACATTGTAAATTACATTTTGGCGTCTAGTTGATAAACGTAACAAGTTGAAGTTGCTGTGTGACAGGAAGTTAGTAAAATCATCTAAAAAAGGCTCAAGGGTCAGTCAAAATAGAAAAAAGGAATTTATAAAAAACTTTTTAGGGCTTCCTTAAAGTGGCACAGTGGTTAAGAATCCGCCTGCCAATGCAGGGGACACGGGTTCGAGCCCTGGTCCGGGAAGATCCCACATGCCGCAGAGCAACCCAGCCCGTGCGCCACAGCTACTGAGCCTGCACTCTACAGCCCGCGAGCCACAACTACTGAGCCCACGTGCTGCAACTACTGAAGCCCAAGTGACTAGAGCCCGCACTCTGCAACAAAGAGTAGCCCTTGCTCACTGCAACTAGAGAAAGACCAGGTGCAGCAACGAAGACCCAACGCAGCCAAAAAAATAAAATAAATAAATTTTTAAAAAAAACTTTTTAAACTTGTATTGTGTTAGTCTGCTTGGGCTGCCATAACAGAATACCACAGACTGGGTAATTTAAAAACAGAAATTTATCTTCTTATAGTTCTGGTGACTGGAAATCTAAAATCAAGTTTCTGGCAGACTTGGTTTCTTATGAGATCTTTCTTCCTGGCTTGCAGATGGCACCTTGTCACTGGCCTCACCGTAGCCTTTCCCCCGTGTGTGAACATTCCTGGGGTCTCTTCCTCTTCTTGTAAGGACACTAGTCCTGTTAGATTAGGACTCCTTCCTTATGACCTTATTTTACCTTAATTACCTCCTTAGAGGCCCCATCTCTAAATACAGTCAAACTAGGGGTTAGGGCTTCACCCTATAAATTTGTTGGAGATATGATTCAGCCCATAACAGTATGAACTACAACATTTCTGTATTGAAACTCATAAGTCTCACAGTCACCTATATTCATTTATTGCTTTACCAATAGTTACTGAAATTTTGGGTTCCTTTTCCAAATATTAAGTATATTCACAAGACTAAATCACCCTATGATCTCTAGCTTTTTTTTAAAATAAGTTTTAAAATTTATTTTATTATTTATTTATTTATTTTTGGTTGTGTTGGGTCTTTGTTGCTGTACGTGGGCTTTTCTCTAGTTGCGGCGAGCGGGGGCTGCCCTTCGTTGCCGTGCACGGGCTTCTCATTGCGGTGGCTTCACTTGTTGCGGAGCACGGGCTCTAGGCGCAGGGCCTCAGTAGTTGTGGCTCGCGGGCTCTAGAGTGCAGGCTCAGAAGTTGTGGCGCACGGGCTTAGTTGCCCCGCGGCATGTGGGATCTTCCTAGACCAGGGCTCGAACCCATGTCCCCTGCATTGGCAGGCGGATTCTTAACCACTGCACCACCGGGGAGGTCCCTATCACAGGGTGTAGAATATAGTTCCCTGTGCTATACAGTAGGACCTTGTTGTTTATCCATTCTGTATATACTAGTTTGTACCTGCTAATCCTAAACTCTCAATACTTCCCTCCCCTACCTCCACTCCCCTTTGGCAACGGATCTTCCCGGACCAGGGCTCGAACCCGTGTCCCCTGCATTGGCAGGCGGATTCTTAACCACTGCACCACCAGGAAAGTCCCCTGATCTCTAGCTTTTGATAAATTTAATATTCCTGTTAAAACTGTAGAAATCATCCCCTCCATTACCAAGTTATATAAACTTTATGATAGGCAATAATATCAAATTTTGAAAAGTTTTGGTGGTAAATTTTATAGATTTAGCAAATTGGTAATTCAGAGAATTATTATTATTTGTAAATTATCCTTTGACCCCAGAGAAGTACATTAGGAATAGTAGTAGTCTCACCAATAGCACATTTGGCAGCCCAATGCTCTTGTGTGTGGTGGTGGCTACATGAGGCCTCCAGAATTTTTTGGATATCATTTTAAATATCCCTAAGAGTTGTATGGTACTAAGAATAGGAAAGAATGCAAGATTCTATCAGGTTAGATAGAAAATGCATTTGTATAGCTAAGGATCTCATTGGATCCAAAGGTCTTTAGTATTTTGGAACATGTGTATAAATCATAAGAGCCAAAGAAATGAAAAATCTAGTCAAGGGCTCAACTTGGGCAAGCGTTTCAGAGTTCTGTGAGTAAACAAAGAACTAGGCAATATGAACTGAGACCAATCACCTTCACATTTAAAAAAATATTTTTCAGAGCCTTATTGACATACAATTTCCTTATGATACAATTCATTCATTTAAAATGTACAATTCAGTGGTTTTTAGTTTATTTTCAGATATATGCAATCATCACCACAGTCAATTTTGGAACAATTTCATCATCTCAGAAAGAAACCTTGAGCCTTTAGCTATCAGCCCCCTATCTCTGCATAATTCTCCCCCCAGCCCCAAGCAACCACTAATCTACTTTCTATCTCTATAAATTTTTTCCTATTCTGGATTTTCATATGAATAGAGTCATATGACATATGGTTTTTTATGACTGACTTATTTCACTTAGCATGATGTTTTCAAGGTTCATCCATGTTATTAGCATGTATCAGTACTTCATTTTTCTTCTGGCTTCAGGTGTTTTTTATCTTTGATTTTCTACAGTTAGAATAGGATATGCCTAGATGTAGTATTTTGGGCATTTATCCTGCTTGGTATTCTCTAAGCTTCCTGGATATCTGACATTAATTTGGGGAAATTCATAGTCATTATTGCTTCCAAAGTTTCTTCTGTTCCTTTCTCTCTTCTCTTTCTGGTATTACCATCATGCATATATTACATCTTTTGTAGTCACTCACAGTCCTTGAATATTCTGTTCCATCTTCTTCAGTGTTTTTGCTCTTTGCTTTTCAGTTTTGGAAGTTTCTTTTTTTTTTTTTTTTTTTGCGGTACACGGGCCTCTCACTGTTGTGGCCTCTCCCATTGCGGAGCACAGGCTCCGGACACACAGGCTCAGCGGCCATGGCTCACGGGCCCAGCCGCTCCGCGGTCGGTATGTGGGATCTTCCCGGACCGGGGCACGAACCCGTGTTCCCTGCATCGGCAGGCGGATTCTCAACCACTGTGCCACCAGGGAAGCCCGGAAGTTTCTATTGACATATCCTCATATGGTAACTCTACGTTTAGTCATTTGAGGAACTGCCAGGCTGTTTTACTTTCTCATCAGCAGTGCAGGAGGGTTCTTATTTCTACACATCTTCACCATTGCTGGTCGTTATCAAACTTTTTGATTCTTAACATAATTCAAAACACTTTTTAATTATGGTAAAATATACACAACATAAAATTTACCGTAGCAACCATTTTTAAGTGTACAGTTCAGTAATCTTAAGTACATTAACATTGTTAAGAAGCTAGTCTCCAGAACTCTTTCTATCTTGTAAAACTAAAACTCTCTATACCCATTAAATGTCAACCTCCCATCTCCCTATACTCCCAGCTCCTGGAAACCACAGTTCATACTTTTTGCCTCTATGAATTTGACTACTCTAAGTACCTCATATCAGTAGAATCATATAATATTTGTCCTTTTTATGACTGGGTTATTTCACCTAGAATAATGTTCTCAAGGTCCACCCACGTTGAGGCATGTATCAAACTTTCCTTCCTTTTTTTTTTATTAATGTATTAAATTATTTTTGCTGTGTTGGGTCTTCGTTTCTGTGCGAGGGCTTTCTCTAGTTGTGGCAAGCAGGGGCCACTCTTCATCGCGGCGCGCGGGCCTCTCACTGTCGCGGCCTCTCTTGTCGCAGAGCACAGGCTCCAGACGCGCAGGCTCAGCAGTTGTGGCTCACAGGCCTAGTTGCTCCACAGCATGTGGGATCCTCCCAGACCAGGGCTGAAACCCAAGTCCCCTGCATTAGCAGGCAGATTCTCAACCACTGCGCCACCAGGGAAGCCCCTTTCCTTCCTTTTTAAGACTGAATAATATTCCATTGTATGTATATACCACATTTTATTTATCCATTCATCCATCAATGGACACATATGTTGCTTCTACTTTTTGGTTATTATGAATAATATTTCCATGAATATGGGTGTTCAAATATCTATTAGAGACCCTGCTTTCAGTTCTTTTATGTGTGTACCCAGAAGTGAAATTGTTGGATCATGTAGTATAATTCTATTTCAAATTTTTTGAGGAACAGCCATACTGTTTTCCATAGTGGCTGCACTATTTCACATTCCCACCAACAGTGCACAAGTGTTCCAATTTCTTCCCATTCTTGCCAGCACTTATTATTTTCTGTTTGTTTGGTTTTGACACTAGCCATCATAGTGGCTGTAAAGTATATCTAATTGTGGGTTTTATTTGCATTTCCCTAATGATTAGTGATGTTGCGCTCACCTTTATGATTTGAAGCCCATGATATTTCAACCGTAAAACAAGATTCAGTGAGACTCATCAGAGTCTTTAACAAAATTCCAGTCCCCGTTTAGGCCAAAATCTCTGTTCACAAGTAACCTACATTACTTGGTATGGCAACAAGCTTCCTTCAGTGGGTAAAAGTCTTTTAACTCTGGGAAGATTTAAAATTAAGTATAGAAAGGATTACAATGATTAAAATTGAAGTATTAATGTTTGGGGGCTATGAAGGGGGTCATTCAGATTTGTTATTTTATGTATTTGGCCTATTTGGAATGACAGCCTTATAACTTCAATTGAAAATTGTAATTGTGATTTTTTACTCAGGGTGACCAACTTGTCCTGGTTTTACTCAAGACTGTCTGTTTTAAAACTGAAAGTCCTGCATCCTCGACACCCTTCAGTTTAGTGTAATTGGTCATTTTATTTTGACCAGAGTTTTTCAAATGAATTCTTACTAAACTCATATACAATATTGTATCCTTTAAGAGAACTTTAGGGTCACTGTGTCTTTAATGTACTAAATATACAAAAGCTATATAAGTATATATTGGGCTTTCTGTAGTTCAGATAATTGAAGTACTTAAAATGAAAATATAATATATTAAATGTAAAAAGAAAGTTTAAAATGTTTGAAGGTTTTTAACTACTGAAACCAAACATTATTCAAAACCCCTTTAGAAACTTAATATTTTCTATACTTATATATAGACTAAAGAGATTTGTGAGCTACCCTTAAAGTCTATTGATGCAAAAGAGACTAACTGACGATCTGGAAGACAAAAATCCCATTTCATTTGTGTTGCCACAACCCAACCTTAAGCATAATGTTTTCCTTAGGTAAATTGAATACCAGTGGTTTAAACCAAAATAAATTGAGAAACAGTCTTTTGGATATACTAAAGCTATTCTAAAGGACACCAAAAACTGACATCAACTGGAACCCAAGATGTTTGAAAATATCTCCATTTAGGAGGGTTTCAAAAGGAGTCAGATTATCCTGGTAACATGGGGCCCATTAACAGTTGTCAAGTTAATCAATAGAACACATCAATTACCATAAATATACACACATTTGGGATGAAAGCACATCCTTTTTGAGATTGAGGAGATCAATCCAAATTGCTTTTTTTGTTGTTGTTTTGAGACAGCTTAGCTTAACTGTTAAGAAACCAACATTTACTAAGATTTTCAGCTAAAAAGTCGATTCCACTCTCATCTTCTCTTGATGGAGTGCTGCCTCTGTAATGTGATTAAAGACCAAACAGGCTCAAAAGCCCATTTTGATAATTTGTACACAGCACTACAGTTTTGTACACAGCACTACAGTTTATTTTTAAATTGCATATATTTTGACCAGGCTGAAAAGAAAATATCCTCTTAAAGACTTCATTATTTTTTATTGCTTTAATTTTTTTTTTTAATAAATTTATTTATTTATTTATTTTTGGCTGTGCTGGGTCTTGGTAGCTGCGTGTGGGCTTTTCTCCAGTTGCAGCATTGCGGTGCGCGGGCTTCTCATTGCCGTGGCTCCACTTGTTGCGGAGCACGGGCTCTAGGCACACGGGCTTCAGTAGTTACGGCTCGCGGGCTCTAGAGCGCAGGCTCAGTAGCTGTGGCGCACGGACTTAGTTGCTCCGCAGCATGTGGGATCTTCCCGGACCAGGGCTCGAACCCGTGTTCCCTGCGTTGGCAGGTAGGTTCTTAACCACTGTGCCACGCGGGAAGCCCTGCTTTAATTTTTTAATGGTCCTCCTAATGATGGATACTTGTTTCCAGTTTTTTGCTATTATAAAAAAAAAAATTCCATCCTTGAAACATATATCTTTGTGAACTGGCCAATAATAAGAGTTTCTTACTGAATAGTAGTTTCTCTGTATTCTAGATGTTATTGTGTTGATTTTATGTAGCAGATATTTTCTTCTTGTGTACTTGTCTTGGTGGATTTTGTCACATTCATGTTTTAAATAATTATGTACTCAAGTCTGTTGATCTTTTCCTTTTGTGGCTTCTGTATTTCTAAATTATTTATATTCATTTCCACAGAGATATTTTCATTTTTAACTGTCACTTGTAAAAACACTTTCTTTTTATAGAATCCTGTGAATGATGGCAAAATGTTAATATGTGATACATTCTGATGGCATGTAATAATCACATAAGGATCAGTGACTATTTTGATTTTGGAATTATGAAATAAATGTAATAAATTCTGGAAAAGCAAAAAGAAAATATCCTCTTAAAGCTCATGATTTTTTTTTTTTTTTGCCTTTTCTCTGACAAAAATTATCTACAGAAATGTGGTTCATCCTGCCAACTTTCCCAAAGTGGTAATTTCTGCAGGAAGTCTAAGAAAACATGAAGTCTAAAGAACCATTGAGGTGTAGTCAGCAATATTTATAGGCACTTGGATTCATGCAAGCTCTTTTGAGGCTATGATAGGCTTCAAACCAAGCCTTCAGCCTGTTATCCTATTTGGGGAAAGCTAGTACTGGATACTTTGCTTGAGATATCATGACCAGATGACCAGTGACAATGGCTTCCTAGCTACTTCTGTTTTTTTATAACATTTTTTTAAAAATTTATTTCTTTTATTTATTTATTTTTGGCTGCATTGGGTCTTTGTTGCTGTGCGCGGGCTTTCTCCAGTTGCCGTGAGCAGGGGCTACTCTTCATTGCGGTGCGTGGGCTTCTCATGTCGGTGGATTCTCCTGTTGAAGAGCATGGAATCTAGGCGCCCGGGCTTCAGGAGTTGTGGCTCACGGGCTCTGGAGCACAGGCTCAGTAGTTGTGGCGCACGGGCTGAGTTGCTCCACGGCCTGTGGGATCATCCCGGACCAGGACTCGAACCCGTGACCCCTGCATTGGCAGATGGATTCTTAACCACTGTGCCACGAGGGAAGCCCCTTCTCTTTGTTATATACCTACCTCTGGAATATGTTCCATCCCAAGCCTGATTCATGGCTATTGGCCTATTTAGGTTGAAAAGCAAGAGAAAAACAGCATTGTGTCTTCCTTTGCAAGCTGTGACACCACATGCAGTTTTCTTGTTGCAAAGGTACAGAGCAGCCTTGCAAAACTCACAGCCTGCAACCAACTGCCACTCTGTTAACCCAGAGGAGACTAACTGACAACCTGGAGGACAAAAATCTCGTTTTATTTTATGTTGTCAAAACCCAACCTTAAGTATTAAATACTTCCAGGAAAAAAATCATAACATCTTAAAAGGTGTCTTATTTTATTATAAGGGATGTGCTATTACATTAAAGAACACTGCAGCCTTCCAATTAGTTCTTAGACAGTTTAAAAGTATCAGGCTAAAGGGAAAAAGCTAAGTTAATAATACGAAGACATTTTTATCAACATGAGTCTGAAATACCTTTGAAGACCCTGCTATATAGCTTATTATAAAGGACAGATTTTCCAAAAGGTTAATATTTATTCTTACAAAGAATGATTTCTTAAATTACAGTTTTAAAACATTAATAATTGCCAATGGTTTCAAACAGACCTCCTTTTATCGAGGAGCTGGAATCTTTCGGTTCACTAGACCTCCTTGATCTTAGTCTGTATGAATTGTTTAGTTTTATTTGGTGCCACAGTGACTCCACCAAACTTATCAGAAGCCTCAGTTTAATACAGAAAAAGAGAGGCTCAGAACATGTCAATATAATACTGTTAATGTTTTCCACGTTTATGATTCCAAGGTCAAAGTCAAACCTCTTATTGTATTAATAACAGCAAAGCAAAAATAGGCTTTGTAGTTGTGAATTCATGGTTTTAAAGAATAATTTCCCTATGTTTTTATTAATTCAAGCCATGCATTGAACCATTCAAAGATTCCATTATGGATTCCAATGATATATCTCATATTGTACCTTTAACTTTGGGAGACTGTGAGAATGGATGTGCGTGTGGTTCCTTGCAGTCATCAATATAAGAGATTTCCTTTGTTCGAAAGTTATGTCAACTTATAACATTAAACGTGATATTTAGTAAAATAAACCTTAGAGCTTAGTAGTGAAATAATTAAAAAAACAGTTTTCCTCTACTCGGTATTTAAAATAGTAGGATTGGTCTTCCCTGGTGGCGCAGTGGTTGAGAGTCCGCCTGCCGATGCATGGGACACGGGTTCGTGCCCCGGTCCGGGAAGATCTCACATGCCGCCGAGCGGCTGGGCCCGTGAGCCATGGCCGCTGAGCCTGCGCGTCCGGAGCCTGTGCTCCGCAACCGGAGAGGCCACGGCAGTGAGAGGCCCGCGTACCGCAAAAACAAAACAAAACAAAACGAATAAAATAGTAGGATTGACAGTATAGTTTGTATGCTGAGAAATACAAAGCAGGGCCTATATTCTGGATTCTGATACTACCTGATTTGTAGATCAGCAAGAATCAGAATTTAAAAAGAAAAAAAAAAAGCTTCGAGGAAAACTCAGCCTCAGCTCACCCAGCCCTTTCCTTTTGAGAGCATATTGACTCCCGTCCAGCAGTGAGTAGTGATGAAAGTCAACCAAAGCTGTCCATGTGTTGCAAGAGGCCTTTGCTTGGCCAAAACTCTCATTTAGGACAAAGCTGGCATTGATGGCTGTCTCAGATGACTGGGCGTGAAGAGGGAGTGACTTGGCAGCTTCTTTTTCTACCTGTGGGACTTACTCTCCCATCATCCCCACCTGCACCCTTCCCCACCTTAAGCTTAATCTCGGTGGACGGGAATAGGGATTCAAAAGATGCTCCAACTCCTGTTTCATGTGGCAGACCTGGCCTGCGCGCCTCTCAAGGGACAGGCTCATCTTCTGTAGTCTCCTAAAAAAAATACATTCTTACCTAGCCAAACCTACTTCCCCCCCTTATGGTCACATGCAGGCGTGTGCAGACAAGCAGTGTTGTTCATTCGACTTTTTCCAGTGGGGCCCATTTAGATCCCTCTGGTGGCTCTGAGAAGGATTCGGGCAGCTGGAATGGCTCATGGTTACATGGTAAAGCCCAGGTTTCAATTACTTTGAAGAACTAAACATTTCTTAGCATTCTTTCATCATGAACTTCATGGTTTCATCTGTCATGTTGTTTTGCCAGCGAGGCTCTTTTTGAATAGTTCTATTTGGTTTGTATCTCATGAATAGCAATCAGAGAAGTTAAGTTTTATTTTTAAGAGATGGCAAAGACTATTTTGCTTCCTTCGCTTGTCTGATAAGTGAGTTACATGGCATGGGAAGGATAAGAATTGAAACTCAATCCATGTTCACTTCCTCCTGAAATTAGGAGAACATTTATGATTATAACTCATTTTCCTATTACAACATTTTGACTTGTAAGGAACCAAAGAAATATTCTGCTTCAGTGTTTGCCATGTTTTATCCTAAACATATTGATTGGTATGTCATGGTCACACAAGTTTGGGAACACTGGGTTAAAGAAAGCTAAAGACATTTCTTTGCCGAGCCTCAGAGGCAGTAGGTCAAAGCAGTCAAGAGTCTGAACTCTGGAGCTCCTGCTGGCTTTGACTTCTGACTCCACCACTAAGACTCAAGTCCCTCAATCTCTCTGCACCTCAGTTTCTTCATCTGCAAAATAGAACTATAAGTAGGGTCTATCCCTCAGGGCAATTTTGAGAACCACTTGAGTTGATATATATGAAGCCCTGGAACAGACCCTGACATAAACACCTTGTATATATTAACTATTATTACTATAATTATTACGTTTCCAAAGAGGAGATAAAATAGTTTTCCCCAACCTTATTCATTCATTCAGTCATTCAGTCATTCGTTTTCTTCTGCCCAATATAAACAGCCTTGAGTGAGAGGAAGTTTGAGAGTTAACTGGTCAAGTTGAGAAAAAATAAAATGCTTCCTCGTTTATTTGGGCTTTTTATCGTTGCTGCCTAACTTTCCTGGGATTTGCTATTTCACTTTTTGCTGGTTTTAAAGGTAAGATTAGAGCACAATTTGAGGGATATTCTGTAGAAAGACTGAAAAGATTACATTGTTTATCAGTTAATCCCCGCCTGTTTTCCCAAAGCCTGAGAGAGAGAGAGAGAGAGAGAGAGAAAGAGAGAGATTGAGAGGAAGAATATGGACATTTTGAGAACACAAATTCAAAAATATATTCATTCCCTTTATTCATTCATTAAATTTTGTTCGAGTGTCTACATGTGTCAGGGACTGTTCTAGGCACTGGAGATACTCCAGTGAGCGAGATAGACAAACATCCAAGCTTTTGTGGAACTTGGGTTCTGGTGGTCACCGATGTGTAAACATCCAGAAGCCAATAACAGAGTCACAATCAAGTCACTTGTGTTTCTCCAGGCTTCTGAATACATTAAAAAAAAAAATGAAGAAATGGCAACATCAGTTTCTATAAACTTTAGTGAACTTTAAATGATTATATTTAACAAATTAATACTTACAGCATAAAATAAGTAGAATAACAGTATGTTTAATCTCGTTTAGAAATAACCTCCAAAGTGGAAATGCAAGGCCCCAGCTTGGACCTTAAGGGACTCCTACAAACCCCACCCTCACCCTTACCCCACCCCAAGCCTGTGTTAAAATCCCAGCCTTAAATAGAAACCCATCAACTTATCTGCCCTTTATCAGCCGAAACAATGACACTTCTTCTTTCCCTCTCAGCCTTTGTTCAGGATAACCTGCTTAGACTTATAGTTTGTATTTTATGTAGACTAAGTTTTTTAGTTTAAGGAACATATATAAAACAGCATATTAACATTGAAGCCTTAAATCAGAAAGAGACACAGTTGCAATTTTTTTTTTTTTTGAGTTTAAAGGTAGGCAGCCATACGTATCTGTCTCAGACTGGAATCAAGCCCTGAAATAAGACATATGATGTGGCTAAAATTTAACTCATTAATTTTTTGTTCACAGAATGCAATTTTGGTAAGTGACAACATTGAATAGTTACTATTTTTTATTAGAAATTTTAAAATGACACTTAACTGAGCTAGTCACTGGACTTGAAATCATTTTTTTTTTTTTTTTTTTTTTTGGTATGCGGGCCTCCCTCTGCTGCGGCCTCTCCCGTTGCGGAGCACAGGCTCTGGACGCGCAGGCTCAGCGGCCACGGCTCACGGGCCCGGCCGCTCCGCGGCATGTGGGATCCTCCCAGACCGGGGCGCGAACCCGGTTCCCCTGCACCGGCAGGCGGACGGGCAACCACTGCGCCACCAGGGAAGCCCTTGAAATCATTTTAAGGCAGAAAATTGTGACTATACAAATATTTAGTGTAGGGTCCACAATTCATTAATTAATTAATAGGTACATAATTTTTCTAGTATTTTAATTTGTGTTTGCTTCTTTAGTCATCTGCTCAACACTAACATATAATATTTTGATATCTTTGAAAAATATAGGAGCTCAGAATTATAAACTTTTAGAGCTAAAAGGGGCTTGGAGACCCTTTCATTGGACCCACTCCTTTTACAAATGAGGAAACTGAGGACCCGCATATGGGTAGAGTCAGTTGTCTTTTGCCTGAATCAGGATTTTTGTATGAGCAGACTATTACATTTAGGGTTTATTTCAGACAGGATCCTTGTATCCTACAAAAACCTCCTCTACCATGCATAAAATCATCAGTGTCAGCAAGTTTGTGAAACAAAATAAACGTTACATTTAAAAGTACTAAGTTTAAAACACTTTAAAACTACTTGTTTTTGACATATCTTTTAGGTATAATCTTCATCTTAAAAACAAATCAAATCGAAACAAAAAAAATCCACATTTTGTCATGCAGCCTTTTTCTAGCTAAATTAAGAAAACTAAAGGGAATAAATGATACTCACTTTTAATTTTTCTGTATTAGTATCTGAGAAGTGCCATATTTCTAAGTCCAGCTCTAGCTTTCTACATATTCAAATGAAGTGAAATGGAAGGTTAATTTCCCAGAGATAAAAGATAGCTTTAATTTTTTTTGTTGTTAACAAGATGGACTTCTTATCACTGTCTAAAAAGAAAAAGGTTTGCCTTAATTTATTATTGCAGTGAATATATTAAAAAAGAGTCAACTCTAATTTTACAATATGGTTTCATGTTTCCAATATGTTGAAAAGCACATGTAACTAACACGCACAATATCATGGAAGACTGGACGTTGAATAGGATTTGGGGATCCTTTTCTCAACAGTGAAATAAGGTCTTTGGGTAACAGTCTGCTTACTCTCCTTTGGGTATGTGACTGTTTCATACCTGTTTTTTTTTTTGGCAGGGGGAAACACAGATTATGAGTAACCTCTGTGGGGTAAGGGATAGAAGGAGGGGAAAACCCGGTTGTTGGAAGGAATGCTGGAAAAAGTCATGACAGAGGGAACAAAAAGAAAGAGAAGGGAGCCATCAAGCAAAAAAACGGGCGGCGTCCACGAGAGGCTCCCCCGCACGTGGGATCCTGTTGGCTTCCTCACCTACACCTTTCGATTTTCTTTTCAAAATCTTTCTACTTTTGGATACTTCAAAACAGTGCTTCCCAAAATGAGATGCTTTCAGATCACAAAATTTTTTCTAGAACATTTATATACTTAATATGTAATGTTTCAGAAAAATATATATCGCATGTAACTATAATATATAATAAATATTATTAGATATTTATAGATTATAACATAATATATAAAAACACAGAAATATAAAAATATATATGTGAGCAGTACGTCTACGGATGGTAGTGCAAGAAATTTCCCCTTAGCAAAATAAATTTAAGTTTTCTTTAAAAAAAAAAGATTAAGGGCTTCCCTGGTGGCGCAGTGGTTGAGAGTCCGCCTGCCGACGCAGGGGACACGGGTTCGTGCCCCGGTCCCAGAAGATCCCACGTGCCGCGGAGCGGCTAGGCCCGTGTGAGACATGGCCGCTGAGCCTGCGCGTCCGGAGCCTGTGCTCCGCAACGGGAGAGGCCACAACAGTGAGAGGGCCAAGTACAGAAAAAAAAAAAAAAAAAAAAAAAAAAAAATCTTCCATCCCACACCCCCTCTGGCTGGGACTCTCCTTAT